>NW_027327684.1:0-280888 GCF_047675955.1 Chlorocebus sabaeus | reverse complement strand
TTTGCCAATTCCACAAGAACAGCCTTAGCGAAAGGCTTCTTGAAGGGAAAGATGTAACTCTGTGAGATGAATGAACAGAACACAGAGCAGTTTCTCAGAAAGCTTCTTTCCAGTTTTGAACGGAAGATATTTCCTTTTTCACCATAGCCCTCTATGGGCTTCCAAATATCCCTTTGCCAATTCCACTAGAACAGCCTTAGCGAAAGGCTTCTTGAAGGGAAAGATGTAACTCTGTGAGATGAATTAACAGAACACAGAGCAGTTTTCTCAGAAAGCTTCTTTCCAGTTTTGAACGGAAGATATTTCCTTTTTCACCATAGCCCTCTATGGGCTTCCAAATATCCCTTTGCCAATTCCACAAGAACAGCCTTAGCGAAAGGCTTCTTGAAGGGAAAGATGTAACTCTGTGAGATGAATTAACAGAACACAGAGCAGTTTCTCAGAAAGCTTCTTTCCAGTTTTGAACGGAAGATATTTCCTTTTTCACCATAGCCCTCTACGGGCTTCCAAATATCCCTTTGCCAATTCCACAAGAACAGCCTTAGCGAAAGTCTTCTTGAAGGGAAAGATGTAACTCTGTGAGATGAATTAACAGAACACAGAGCAGTTTCTCAGAAAGCTTCTTTCCAGTTTTGAATGGAAGATATTTCCTTTTTCACCATAGCCCTCTATGGGCTTCCAAATATCCCTTTGCCAATTCCACAAGAACAGACTTAGCGAAAGGCTTCTTGAAGGGAAAGATGTAACTCTGTGAGATGAATTAACAGAACACAGAGCAGTTTCTCAGAAAGCTTCTTTCCAGTTTTGAACGGAAGATATTTCCTTTTTCACCATAGCCCTCTATGGGCTTCCAAATATCCCTTTGCCAATTCCACAAGAACAGCCTTAGCGAAAGGCTTCTTGAAGGGAAAGATGTAACTCTGTGAGATGAATTAACAGAACACAGAGCAGTTTCTCAGAAAGCTTCTTTCCAGTTTTGAACGGAAGATATTTCCTTTTTCACCATAGCCCTCTATGGGCTTCCAAATATCCCTTTGCCAATTCCACAAGAACAGCCTTAGCGAAAGGCTTCTTGAAGGGCAAGATGTAACTCTGTGAGATGAATTAACAGAACACAGAGCAGTTTCTCAGAAAGCTTTTTTCCAGTTTTGAACGGAAGATATTTCCTTTTTCACCATAGCCCTCTATGGGCTTCCAAATATCCCTTTGCCAATTCCCCAAGAACAGCCTTAGCGAAAGTCTTCTTGAAGGGAAAGATGTAACTCTGTGAGATGAATTAACAGAACACAGAGCAGTTTCTCAGAAAGCTTCTTTCCAGTTTTGAACGGAAGATATTTCCTTTTTCACCATAGCCCTCTATGGGCTTCCAAATATCCCTTTGCCAATTCCACAAGAACAGCCTTAGCGAAAGGCTTCTTGAAGGGAAAGATGTAACTCTGTGAGATGAATTAACAGAACACAGAGCAGTTTCTCAGAAAGCTTCTTTCCAGTTTTGAACGGAAGATATTTCCTTTTTCACCATAGCCCTCTATGGGCTTCCAAATATCCCTTTGCCAATTCCACAAGAACAGCCTTAGCGAAAGGCTTCTTAAAGGGAAAGATGTAACTCTGTGAGATGAATTAACAGAACACAGAGCAGTTTCTCAGAAAGCTTCTTTCCAGTTTTGAACGGAAGATATTTCCTTTTTCACCGTAGCCCTCTATGGGCTTCCAAATATCCCTTTGCCAATTCCACAAGAACAGCCTTAGCGAAAGGCTTCTTGAAGGGAAAGATGTAACTCTGTGAGATGAATGAACAGAACACAGAGCAGTTTCTCAGAAAGCTTCTTTCCAGTTTTGAACGGAAGATATTTCGTTTTTCACCATAGCCGTCTATGGGCTTCCAAATATCCCTTTGCCAATTCCACAAGAACAGCCTTAGCGAAAGGCTTCTTGAAGGGAAAGATGTAACTCTGTGAGATGAATGAACAGAACACAGAGCAGTTTCTCAGAAAGCTTCTTTCCAGTTTTGAACGGAAGATATTTCCTTTTTCACCATAGCCCTCTATGGGCTTCCAAATATCCCTTTGCCAATTCCACAAGAACAGCCTTAGCGAAAGGCTTCTTGAAGGGAAAGATGTAACTCTGTGAGATGAATTAACAGAACACAGAGCAGTTTCTCAGAAAGCTTCTTTCCAGTTTTGAACGGAAGATATTTCCTTTTTCACCATAGCCCTCTATGGGCTTCCAAATATCCCTTTGCCAATTCCACAAGAACAGCCTTAGCGAAAGGCTTCTTGAAGGGAAAGACGTAACTCTGTGAGATGAATGAACAGAACACAGAGCAGTTTCTCAGAAAGCTTCTTTCCAGTTTTGAACGGAAGATATTTCCTTTTTCACCATAGCCCTCTATGGGCTTCCAAATATCCCTTTGCCAATTCCACAAGAACAGCCTTAGCGAAAGGCTTCTTGAAGGGAAAGATGTAACTCTGTGAGATGAATGAACAGAACACAGAGCAGTTTCTCAGAAAGCTTCTTTCCAGTTTTGAACGGAAGATATTTCCTTTTTCACCATAGCCCTCTATGGGCTTCCAAATATCCCTTTGCCAATTCCCCAAGAACAGCCTTAGCGAAAGGCTTCTTGAAGGGAAAGATGTAACTCTGTGAGATGAATTAACAGAACACAGAGCAGTTTCTCAGAAAGATTCTTTCCAGTTTTGAACGGAAGATATTTCCTTTTTCACCATAGCCCTCTATGGGCTTCCAAATATCCCTTTGCCAATTCCACAAGAACAGCCTTAGCGAAAGGCTTCTTGAAGGGAAAGATGTAACTCTGTGAGATGAATTAACAGAACACAGAGCAGTTTCTCAGAAAGCTTCTTTCCAGTTTTGAACGGAAGATATTTCCTTTTTCACCATAGCCCTCTATGGGCTTCCAAATATCCCTTTGCCAATTCCACAAGAACAGCCTTAGCGAAAGTCTTCTTGAAGGGAAAGATGTAACTCTGTGAGATGAATTAACAGAACACAGAGCAGTTTCTCAGAAAGCTTCTTTCCAGTTTTGAACGGAAGATATTTTCTTTTTCACCATAGCCCTCTATGGGCTTCCAAATATCCCTTTGCCAATTCCACAAGAACAGCCTTAGCGAAAGGCTTCTTGAAGGGAAAGATGTAACTCTGTGAGATGAATTAACGGAACACAGAGCAGTTTCTCAGAAAGCTTCTTTCCAGTTTTGAACGGAAGATATTTCCTTTTTCACCATAGCCCTCTATGGGCTTCCAAATATCCCTTTGCCAATTCCACAAGAACAGCCTTAGCGAAAGGCTTCTTGAAGGGAAAGATGTAACTCTGTGAGATGAATTAACAGAACACAGAGCAGTTTCTCAGAAAGCTTCTTTCCAGTTTTGAACGGAAGATATTTCCTTTTTCACCATAGCCCTCTATGGGCTTCCAAATATCCCTTTGCCAATTCCACAAGAACAGCCTTAGCGAAAGGCTTCTTGAAGGGAAGGATGTAACTCTGTGAGATGAATTAACAGAACACAGAGCAGTTTCTCAGAAAGCTTCTTTCCGGTTTTGAACGGAGGATATTTCCTTTTTCACCATAGCCCTCTATGGGCTTCCAAATATCCCTTTGCCAATTCCACAAGAACAGCCTTAGCGAAAGGCTTCTTGAAGGGAAAGATGTAACTCTGTGAGATGAATTAACAGAACACAGAGCAGTTTCTCAGAAAGCTTCTTTTTCCAGTTTTGAACGGAAGATATTTCCTTTTTCACCATAGCCCTCTATGGGCTTCCAAATATCAATTTGCCAATTCAACAAGAACAGCCTTAGCGAAAGGCTTCTTGAAGGGAAAGATGTAACTCTGTGAGATGAATGAACAGAACACAGAGCAGTTTCTCAGAAAGTTTCTTTCCAGTTTTGAACGGAAGATAATTCCTTTTTCACCATAGCCCTCTATGGGCTTCCAAATATCCCTTTGCCAATTCCACAAGAACAGCCTTAGCGAAAGGCTTCTTGAAGGGAAAGATGTAACTCTGTGAGATGAATTAACAGAACACAGAGCAGTTTCTCAGAAAGCTTCTTTCCAGTTTTGAACGGAAGATATTTCCTTTTTCACCGTAGCCCTCTATGGGCTTCCAAATATCCCTTTGCCAATTCCACAAGAACAGCCTTAGCGAAAGTCTTCTTGAAGGGAAAGATGTAACTCTGTGAGATGAATGAACAGAACACAGAGCAGTTTCTCAGAAGGCTTCTTTCCAGTTTTGAACGGAAGATATTTCCTTTCTCACCATAGCCCTCTATGGGCTTCCAAATATCCCTTTGCCAATTCCACAAGAACAGCCTTAGCGAAAGGCTTCTTGAAGGGAAAGATGTAACTCTGTGAGATGAATTAACAGAACACAGAGCAGTTTCTCAGAAAGCTTCTTTCCAGTTTTGAACGGAAGATATTTCCTTTTTCACCATAGCCCTCTATGGGCTTCCAAATATCCCTTTGCCAATTCCACAAGAACATGCTTAGCGAAAGTCTTCTTGAAGGGAAAGATGTAACTCTGTGAGATGAATTAACAGAACACAGAGCAGTTTCTCAGAAAGCTTCTTTCCAGTTTTGAACGGAAGATATTTCCTTTTTCACCATAGCCCTCTATGGGCTTCCAAATATCCCTTTGCCAATTCCACAAGAACAGCCTTAGCGAAAGGCTTCTTGAAGGGAAAGATGTAACTCTGTGAGATGAATTAACAGAACACAGAGCAGTTTCTCAGAAAGCTTCTTTCCAGTTTTGAACGGAAGATATTTCCTTTTTCACCATAGCCCTCTATGGGCTTCCAAATATCCCTTTGCCAATTCCACAAGAACAGCCTTAGCGAAAGGCTTCTTGAAGGGAAAGATGTAACTCTGTGAGATGAATTAACAGAACACAGAGCAGTTTCTCAGAAAGCTTCTTTCCAGTTTTGAACGGAAGATATTTCCTTTTTCACCATAGCCCTCTATGGGCTTCCAAATATCCCTTTGCCAATTCCACAAGAACAGCCTTAGCGAAAGACTTCTTGAAGGGAAAGATGTAACTCTATGAGATGAATGAACAGAACACAGAGCAGTTTCTCAGAAAGCTTCTTTCCAGTTTTGAACGGAAGATATTTCCTTTTTCACCATAGCCCTCTATGGGCTTCCAAATATCCCTTTGCCAATTCCACTAGAACAGCCTTAGCGAAAGGCTTCTTGAAGGGAAAGATGTAACTCTGTGAGATGAATTAACAGAACACAGAGCAGTTTCTCAGAAAGCTTCTTTCCAGTTTTGAACGGAAGATATTTCCTTTTTCACCATAGCCCTCTATGGGCTTCCAAATATCCCTTTGCCAATTCCACAAGAACAGCCTTAGCGAAAGGCTTCTTGAAGGGAAAGATGTAACTCTGTGAGATGAATTAACAGAACACAGAGCAGTTTCTCAGAAAGCTTCTTTCCAGTTTTGAACGGAAGATATTTCCTTTTTCACCATAGCCCTCTACGGGCTTCCAAATATCCCTTTGCCAATTCCACAAGAACAGCCTTAGCGAAAGTCTTCTTGAAGGGAAAGATGTAACTCTGTGAAATGAATTAACAGAACACAGAGCAGTTTCTCCGAAAGCTTCTTTCCAGTTTTGAATCGAAGATATTTCCTTTTTCACCATAGCCCTCTATGGGCTTCCAAATATCCCTTTGCCAATTCCACAAGAACAGCCTTATCGAAATGCTTCTTGAAGGGAAATATGTAACTCTGTGAGATGAATTAACAGAACACAGAGCAGTTTCTCAGAAAGCTTCTTTCCAGTTTTGAACGGAAGATATTTCCTTTTTCACCATAGCCCTCTATGGGCTTCCAAATATCCCTTTGCCAATTCCACAACAACAGCATTAGCGAAAGGCTTCTTGAAGTTAAAGATGTAACTCTGTGAGATGAATTAACAGAACACAGAGCAGTTTCTCAGAAAGCTTCTTTCCAGTTTTGAACGGAAGATATTTTCTTTTTCACCATAGCCCTCTATGGGCTTCCAAATATCCCCTTGCCAATTCCACAAGAACAGCCTTAGCGAAAGGCTTCTTGAAGGGAAAGATGTAACTCTGTGAGATGAATTAACAGAACACAGAGCAGTTTCTCAGATGGATTCTTTCCAGTTTTGAACGGAAGATATTTCCTTTTTCACCATAGCCCTCTATGGGCTTCCAAATATCCCTTTGCCAATTCCACAAGAACAGCCTTAGCGAAAGGCTTCTTGAAGGGAAAGATGTAACTCTGTGAGATGAATGAACAGAACACAGAGCAGTTTCTCAGAAAGCTTCTTTCCAGTTTTGAACGGAAGATATTTCCTTTTTCACCATAGCCCTCTATGGGCTTCCAAATATCCCTTTGCCAATTCCACAAGAACAGCCTTAGCGAAAGGCTTCTTGAAGGGAAAGATGTAACTCTGTGAGATGAATGAACAGAACACAGAGCAGTTTCTCAGAAAGCTTCTTTCCAGTTTTGAACCGAAGATATTTCCTTTTTCACCATAGCCCTCTATGGGCTTCCAAATATCCCTTTGCCAATTCCACAAGAACAGCCTTAGCGAAAGGCTTCTTGAAGGGAAAGATGTAACTCTGTGAGATGAATGAACAGAACACAGAGCAGTTTCTCAGAAGCTTCTTTCCAGTTTTGAACCGAAGATATTTCCTTTTTCACCATAGCCCTCTATGGGCTTCCAAATATCCCTTTGCCAATTCCACAAGAACAGCCTTAGCGAAAGGCTTCTTGAAGGGAAAGATGTAACTCTGTGAGATGAATTAACAGAACACAGAGCAGTTTCTCAGAAAGCTTCTTTCCAGTTTTGAACGGAAGATATTTCCTTTTTCACCATAGCCCTCTATGGGCTTCCAAATATCCCTTTGCCAATTCCACAAGAACAGCCTTAGCGAAAGGCTTCTTGAAGGGAAAGATGTAACTTTGTGAGATGAATTAACAGAACACAGAGCAGTTTCTCAGAAAGCTTCTTTCCAGTTTTGAACGGAAGATATTTCCTTTTTCACCATAGCCCTCTATGGGCTTCCAAATATCCCTTTGCCAATTCCACAAGAACAGCCTTAGCGAAAGGCTTCTTGAAGGGAAAGATGTAACTCTGTGAGATGAATTAACAGAACACAGAGCAGTTTCTCAGAAAGCTTCTTTCCAGTTTTGAACGGAAGATATTTCCTTTTTCACCAGAGCCCTCTATGGGCTTCCAAATATCCCTTTGCCAATTCCACAAGAACAGCCTTAGCGAAAGGCTTCTTGAAGGGAAAGATGTAACTCTGTGAGATGAATTAACAGAACACAGAGCAGTTTCTCAGAAAGCTTCTTTCCAGTTTTGAACGGAAGATATTTCCTTTTTCACCATAGCACTCTATGGGCTTCCAAATATCCCTTTGCCAATTCCACAAGAACAGCCTTAGCGAAAGGCTTCTTGAAGGGAAAGATGTAACTCTGTGAGATGAATTAACAGAACACAGAGCAGTTTCTCAGAAAGCTTCTTTCCAGTTTTGAACGGAAGATATTTCCTTTTTCACCATAGCCCTCTATGGGCTTCCAAATATCCCTTTGCCAATTCCACAAGAACAGCCTTAGCGAAAGGCTTCTTGAAGGGAAAGATGTAACTCTGTGAGATGAATGAACAGAACACAGAGCAGTTTCTCAGAAAGCTTCTTTCCAGTTTTGAACGGAAGATATTTCCTTTTTCACCATAGCCCTCTATGGGCTTCCAAATATCCCTTTGCCAATTCCACAAGAGCAGCCTTAGCGAAAGGCTTCTTGAAGGGAAAGATGTAACTCTGTGAGATGAATTAACAGAACACAGAGCAGTTTCTCAGAAAGCTTCTTTCCAGTTTTGAACGGAAGATATTTCCTTTTTCACCATAGCCCTCTTTGGGCTTCCAAATATCCCTTTGCCAATTCCACAAGAACAGCCTTAGCGAAAGGCTTCTTGAAGGGAAAGATGTAACTCTGTGAGATGAATTAACAGAACACAGAGCAGTTTCTCAGAAAGCTTCTTTCGAGTTTTGAACGGAAGATATTTCCTTTTTCACCATAGCCCTCTATGGGCTTCCAAATATCCCTTTGCCAATTCCACAAGAACAGCCTTAGCGAAAGGCTTCTTGAAGGGAAGGATGTAACTCTGTGAGATGAATGAACAGAACACAGAGCAGTTTCTCAGAAAGCTTCTTTCCAGTTTTGAACGGAAGATATTTCTTTTTTCACCATAGCCCTCTATGGGCTTCCAAATATCCCTTTGCCAATTCCACAAGAACAGCCTTAGCGAAAGGCTTCTTGAAGGGAAAGATGTAACTCTCTGAGATGAATGAACAGAACACAGAGCAGTTTCTCAGAAAGCTTCTTTCCAGTTTTGAACGGAAGATATTTCCTTTTTCACCATAGCCCTCTATGGGCTTCCAAATATCCCTTTGCCAATTCCACAAGAACAGCATTAGCGAAAGGCTTCTTGAAGGGAAAGATGTAACTCTGTGAGATGAATTAACAGAACACAGAGCAGTTTCTCAGAAAGCTTCTTTCGAGTTTTGAACGGAAGATATTTCCTTTTTCACCATAGCCCTCTATGGGCTTCCAAATATCCCTTTGCCAATTCCACAAGAACAGCCTTAGCGAAAGGCTTCTTGAAGGGAAAGATGTAACTCTGTGAGATGAATTAACAGAACACAGAGCAGTTTCTCAGAAAGCTTCTTTCCAGTTTTGAACGGAAGATATTTCCTTTTTCACCATAGCCCTCTATGGGCTTCCAAATATCCCTTTGCCAATTCCACAAGAACAGCCTTAGCGAAAGGCTTCTTGAAGGGAAAGATGTAACTCTGTGAGATGAATTCACAGAACACAGAGCAGTTTCTCAGAAAGCTTCTTTCCAGTTTTGAACGGAAGATATTTCCTTTTTCACCATAGCCCTCTTTGGGCTTCCAAATATCCCTTTGCCAATTCCACAAGAACAGCCTTAGCGAAAGGCTTCTTGAAGGGAAAGATGTAACTCTGTGAGATGAATTAACAGAACACAGAGCAGTTTCTCAGAAAGCTTCTTTCGAGTTTTGAACGGAAGATATTTCCTTTTTCACCATAGCCCTCTATGGGCTTCCAAATATCCCTTTGCCAATTCCACAAGAACAGCCTTAGCGAAAGGCTTCTTGAAGGGAAAGATGTAACTCTGTGAGATGAATGAACAGAACACAGAGCAGTTTCTCAGAAAGCTTCTTTCCAGTTTTGAACGGAAGATATTTCCTTTTTCACCATAGCCCTCTATGGGCTTCCAAATATCCCTTTGCCAATTCCACAAGAACAGCCTTAGCGAAAGGCTTCTTGAAGGGAAAGATGTAACTCTCTGAGATGAATGAACAGAACACAGAGCAGTTTCTCAGAAAGCTTCTTTCCAGTTTTGAACGGAAGATATTTCCTTTTTCACCATAGCCCTCTATGGGCTTCCAAATATCCCTTTGCCAATTCCACAAGAACAGCCTTAGCGAAAGGCTTCTTGAAGGGAAAGATGTAACTCTGTGAGATGAATTAACAGAACACAGAGCAGTTTCTCAGAAAGCTTCTTTCCAGTTTTGAACGGAAGATATTTCCTTTTTCACCATAGCCCTCTATGGGCTTCCAAATATCCCTTTGCCAATTCCACAAGAACAGCCTTAGCGAAAGGCTTCTTGAAGGGAAAGATGTAACTCTGTGAGATGAATGAACAGAACACAGAGCAGTTTCTCAGAAAGCTTCTTTCCAGTTTTGAACGGAAGATATTTCCTTTTTCACCATAGCCCTCTATGGGCTTCCAAATATCCCTTTGCCAATTCCACAAGAGCAGCCTTAGCGAAAGGCTTCTTGAAGGGAAAGATGTAACTCTGTGAGATGAATTAACAGAACACAGAGCAGTTTCTCAGAAAGCTTCTTTCCAGTTTTGAACGGAAGATATTTCCTTTTTCACCATAGCCCTCTTTGGGCTTCCAAATATCCCTTTGCCAATTCCACAAGAACAGCCTTAGCGAAAGGCTTCTTGAAGGGAAAGATGTAACTCTGTGAGATGAATTAACAGAACACAGAGCAGTTTCTCAGAAAGCTTCTTTCGAGTTTTGAACGGAAGATATTTCCTTTTTCACCATAGCCCTCTATGGGCTTCCAAATATCCCTTTGCCAATTCCACAAGAACAGCCTTAGCGAAAGGCTTCTTGAAGGGAAGGATGTAACTCTGTGAGATGAATGAACAGAACACAGAGCAGTTTCTCAGAAAGCTTCTTTCCAGTTTTGAACGGAAGATATTTCTTTTTTCACCATAGCCCTCTATGGGCTTCCAAATATCCCTTTGCCAATTCCACAAGAACAGCCTTAGCGAAAGGCTTCTTGAAGGGAAAGATGTAACTCTCTGAGATGAATGAACAGAACACAGAGCAGTTTCTCAGAAAGCTTCTTTCCAGTTTTGAACGGAAGATATTTCCTTTTTCACCATAGCCCTCTATGGGCTTCCAAATATCCCTTTGCCAATTCCACAAGAACAGCATTAGCGAAAGGCTTCTTGAAGGGAAAGATGTAACTCTGTGAGATGAATTAACAGAACACAGAGCAGTTTCTCAGAAAGCTTCTTTCGAGTTTTGAACGGAAGATATTTCCTTTTTCACCATAGCCCTCTATGGGCTTCCAAATATCCCTTTGCCAATTCCACAAGAACAGCCTTAGCGAAAGGCTTCTTGAAGGGAAAGATGTAACTCTGTGAGATGAATTAACAGAACACAGAGCAGTTTCTCAGAAAGCTTCTTTCCAGTTTTGAACGGAAGATATTTCCTTTTTCACCATAGCCCTCTATGGGCTTCCAAATATCCCTTTGCCAATTCCACAAGAACAGCCTTAGCGAAAGGCTTCTTGAAGGGAAAGATGTAACTCTGTGAGATGAATTCACAGAACACAGAGCAGTTTCTCAGAAAGCTTCTTTCCAGTTTTGAACGGAAGATATTTCCTTTTTCACCATAGCCCTCTTTGGGCTTCCAAATATCCCTTTGCCAATTCCACAAGAACAGCCTTAGCGAAAGGCTTCTTGAAGGGAAAGATGTAACTCTGTGAGATGAATTAACAGAACACAGAGCAGTTTCTCAGAAAGCTTCTTTCGAGTTTTGAACGGAAGATATTTCCTTTTTCACCATAGCCCTCTATGGGCTTCCAAATATCCCTTTGCCAATTCCACAAGAACAGCCTTAGCGAAAGGCTTCTTGAAGGGAAAGATGTAACTCTGTGAGATGAATGAACAGAACACAGAGCAGTTTCTCAGAAAGCTTCTTTCCAGTTTTGAACGGAAGATATTTCCTTTTTCACCATAGCCCTCTATGGGCTTCCAAATATCCCTTTGCCAATTCCACAAGAACAGCCTTAGCGAAAGGCTTCTTGAAGGGAAAGATGTAACTCTCTGAGATGAATGAACAGAACACAGAGCAGTTTCTCAGAAAGCTTCTTTCCAGTTTTGAACGGAAGATATTTCCTTTTTCACCATAGCCCTCTATGGGCTTCCAAATATCCCTTTGCCAATTCCACAAGAACAGCCTTAGCGAAAGGCTTCTTGAAGGGAAAGATGTAACTCTGTGAGATGAATTAACAGAACACAGAGCAGTTTCTCAGAAAGCTTCTTTCCAGTTTTGAACGGAAGATATTTCCTTTTTCACCATAGCCCTCTATGGGCTTCCAAATATCCCTTTGCCAATTCCACGAGAACAGCCTTAGCGAAAGGCTTCTTGAAGGGAAAGATGTAACTCTGTGAGATGAATTAACAGAACACAGAGCAGTTTCTCAGAAAGCTTCTTTCCAGTTTTGAACGGAAGATATTTCCTTTTTCACCATAGCCCTCTATGGGCTTCCAAATATCCCTTTGCCAATTCCACAAGAACAGCCTTAGCGAAAGGCTTCTTGAAGGGAAAGATGTAACTCTGTGAGATGAATTAACAGAACACAGAGCAGTTTCTCAGAAAGCTTCTTTCCAGTTTTGAACGGAAGATATTTCCTTTTTCACCATAGCCCTCTTTGGGCTTCCAAATATCCCTTTGCCAATTCCACAAGAACAGCCTTAGCGAAAGGCTTCTTGAAGGGAAAGATGTAACTCTGTGAGATGAATTAACAGAACACAGAGCAGTTTCTCAGAAAGCTTCTTTCGAGTTTTGAACGGAAGATATTTCCTTTTTCACCATAGCCCTCTATGGGCTTCCAAATATCCCTTTGCCAATTCCACAAGAACAGCCTTAGCGAAAGGCTTCTTGAAGGGAAAGATGTAACTCTGTGAGATGAATGAACAGAACACAGAGCAGTTTCTCAGAAAGCTTCTTTCCAGTTTTGAACGGAAGATATTTCCTTTTTCACCATAGCCCTCTATGGGCTTCCAAATATCCCTTTGCCAATTCCACAAGAGCAGCCTTAGCGAAAGGCTTCTTGAAGGGAAAGATGTAACTCTGTGAGATGAATTAACAGAACACAGAGCAGTTTCTCAGAAAGCTTCTTTCCAGTTTTGAACGGAAGATATTTCCTTTTTCACCATAGCCCTCTTTGGGCTTCCAAATATCCCTTTGCCAATTCCACAAGAACAGCCTTAGCGAAAGGCTTCTTGAAGGGAAAGATGTAACTCTGTGAGATGAATTAACAGAACACAGAGCAGTTTCTCAGAAAGCTTCTTTCGAGTTTTGAACGGAAGATATTTCCTTTTTCACCATAGCCCTCTATGGGCTTCCAAATATCCCTTTGCCAATTCCACAAGAACAGCCTTAGCGAAAGGCTTCTTGAAGGGAAGGATGTAACTCTGTGAGATGAATGAACAGAACACAGAGCAGTTTCTCAGAAAGCTTCTTTCCAGTTTTGAACGGAAGATATTTCTTTTTTCACCATAGCCCTCTATGGGCTTCCAAATATCCCTTTGCCAATTCCACAAGAACAGCCTTAGCGAAAGGCTTCTTGAAGGGAAAGATGTAACTCTCTGAGATGAATGAACAGAACACAGAGCAGTTTCTCAGAAAGCTTCTTTCCAGTTTTGAACGGAAGATATTTCCTTTTTCACCATAGCCCTCTATGGGCTTCCAAATATCCCTTTGCCAATTCCACAAGAACAGCATTAGCGAAAGGCTTCTTGAAGGGAAAGATGTAACTCTGTGAGATGAATTAACAGAACACAGAGCAGTTTCTCAGAAAGCTTCTTTCGAGTTTTGAACGGAAGATATTTCCTTTTTCACCATAGCCCTCTATGGGCTTCCAAATATCCCTTTGCCAATTCCACAAGAACAGCCTTAGCGAAAGGCTTCTTGAAGGGAAAGATGTAACTCTGTGAGATGAATTAACAGAACACAGAGCAGTTTCTCAGAAAGCTTCTTTCCAGTTTTGAACGGAAGATATTTCCTTTTTCACCATAGCCCTCTATGGGCTTCCAAATATCCCTTTGCCAATTCCCCAAGAACAGCCTTAGCGAAAGGCTTCTTGAAGGGAAAGATGTAACTCTGTGAGATGAATTCACAGAACACAGAGCAGTTTCTCAGAAAGCTTCTTTCCAGTTTTGAACGGAAGATATTTCCTTTTTCACCATAGCCCTCTTTGGGCTTCCAAATATCCCTTTGCCAATTCCACAAGAACAGCCTTAGCGAAAGGCTTCTTGAAGGGAAAGATGTAACTCTGTGAGATGAATTAACAGAACACAGAGCAGTTTCTCAGAAAGCTTCTTTCGAGTTTTGAACGGAAGATATTTCCTTTTTCACCATAGCCCTCTATGGGCTTCCAAATATCCCTTTGCCAATTCCACAAGAACAGCCTTAGCGAAAGGCTTCTTGAAGGGAAAGATGTAACTCTGTGAGATGAATGAACAGAACACAGAGCAGTTTCTCAGAAAGCTTCTTTCCAGTTTTGAACGGAAGATATTTCCTTTTTCACCATAGCCCTCTATGGGCTTCCAAATATCCCTTTGCCAATTCCACAAGAACAGCCTTAGCGAAAGGCTTCTTGAAGGGAAAGATGTAACTCTCTGAGATGAATGAACAGAACACAGAGCAGTTTCTCAGAAAGCTTCTTTCCAGGTTTGAACGGAAGATATTTCCTTTTTCACCATAGCCCTCTATGGGCTTCCAAATATCCCTTTGCCAATTCCACAAGAACAGCCTTAGCGAAAGGCTTCTTGAAGGGAAAGATGTAACTCTGTGAGATGAATTAACAGAACACAGAGCAGTTTCTCAGAAAGCTTCTTTCCAGTTTTGAACGGAAGATATTTCCTTTTTCACCATAGCCCTCTATGGGCTTCCAAATATCCCTTTGCCAATTCCACGAGAACAGCCTTAGCGAAAGGCTTCTTGAAGGGAAAGATGTAACTCTGTGAGATGAATTAACAGAACACAGAGCAGTTTCTCAGAAAGCTTCTTTCCAGTTTTGAACGGAAGATATTTCCTTTTTCACCATAGCCCTCTATGGGCTTCCAAATATCCCTTTGCCAATTCCACAAGAACAGCCTTAGCGAAAGGCTTCTTGAAGGGAAAGATGTAACTCTGTGAGATGAATTAACAGAACACAGAGCAGTTTCTCAGAAAGCTTCTTTCCAGTTTTGAACGGAAGATATTTCCTTTTTCACCATAGCCCTCTTTGGGCTTCCAAATATCCCTTTGCCAATTCCACAAGAACAGCCTTAGCGAAAGGCTTCTTGAAGGGAAAGATGTAACTCTGTTAGATGAATTAACAGAACACAGAGCAGTTTCTCAGAAAGCTTCTTTCGAGTTTTGAACGGAAGATATTTCCTTTTTCACCATAGCCCTCTATGGGCTTCCAAATATCCCTTTGCCAATTCCACAAGAACAGCCTTAGCGAAAGGCTTCTTGAAGGGAAAGATGTAACTCTGTGAGATGAATGAACAGAACACAGAGCAGTTTCTCAGAAAGCTTCTTTCCAGTTTTGAACGGAAGATATTTCCTTTTTCACCATAGCCCTCTATGGGCTTCCAAATATCCCTTTGCCAATTCCACAAGAACAGCCTTAGCGAAAGGCTTCTTGAAGGGAAAGACGTAACTCTCTGAGATGAATGAACAGAACACAGAGCAGTTTCTCAGAAAGCTTCTTTCCAGTTTTGAACGGAAGATATTTCCTTTTTCACCATAGCCCTCTATGGGCTTCCAAATATCCCTTTGCCAATTCCACAAGAACAGCCTTAGCGAAAGGCTTCTTGAAGGGAAAGATGTAACTCTGTGAGATGAATTAACAGAACACAGAACAGTTTCTCAGAAAGCTTCTTTCCAGTTTTGAACGGAAGATATTTCCTTTTTCACCATAGCCCTCTATGGGCTTCCAAATATCCCTTTGCCAATTCCACAAGAACAGCCTTAGCGAAAGGCTTCCTGAAGGGAAAGATGTAACTCTGTGAGATGAATTAACAGAACACAGAGCAGTTTCTCAGAAAGCTTCTTTCCAGTTTTGAACGGAAGATATTTCCTTTTTCATCATAGCCCTCTATGGGCTTCCAAATATCCCTTTGCCAATTCCACAAGAACAGCCTTAGCGAAAGTCTTCTTGAAGGGAAAGATGTAACTCTGTGAGATGAATTAACAGAACACAGAGCAGTTTCTCAGAAAGCTTCTTTCCAGTTTTGAACGGAAGATACTTCCTTTTTCACCATAGCCCTCTATGGGCTTCCAAATATCCCTTTGCCAATTCCACAAGAACAGCCTTAGCGAAAGGCTTCTTGAAGGGAAAGATGTAACTCTGTGAGATGAATTAGCAGAACACAGAGCAGTTTCTCAGAAAGCTTCTTTCCAGTTTTGAACGGAAGATATTTCCTTTTTCACCATAGCCCTCTATGGGCTTCCAAATATCCCTTTGCCAATTCCACAAGAACAGCCTTAGCGAAAGGCTTCTTGAAGGGAAAGATGTAACTCTGTGAGATGAATTAACAGAACACAGAGCAGTTTCTCAGAAAGCTTCTTTCCAGTTTTGAACGGAAGATATTTTCTTTTTCACCATAGCCCTCTATGGGCTTCCAAATATCCCTTTGCCAATTCCACAAGAACAGCATTAGCGAAAGGCTTCTTGAAGGGAAAGATGTAACTCTGTGAGATGAATTCAGAGAACACAGAGCAGTTTCTCAGAAATCTTCTTTCCAGTTTTGAACGGAAGATATTTCCTTTTTCACCATAGCCCTCTATGGGCTTCCAAATATCCCTTTGCCAATTCCCCAAGAACAGCCTTAGCGAAAGGCTTCTTGAAGGGAAAGATGTAACTCTGTGAGATGAATTAACAGAACACAGAGCAGTTTCTCAGAAAGCTTCTTTCCAGTTTTGAACGGAAGATATTTCCTTTTTCACCATAGCCCTCTATGGGCTTCCAAATATCCCTTTGCCAATTCCACAAGAACAGCCTTAGCGAAAGGCTTCTTGAAGGGAAAGATGTAACTCTGTGACATGAATTAACAGAACACAGAGCAGTTTCTCAGAAAGCTTCTTTCCAGTTTTGAACGGAAGATATTTCCTTTTCACCATAGCCCTCTATGGGCTTCCAAATATCCCTTTGCCAATTCCACAAGAACAGCCTTAGCGAAAGGCTTCTTGAAGGGAAAGATGTAACTCTGTGAGATGAATTAACAGAACACAGAGCAGTTTCTCAGAAAGCTTCTTTCCAGTTTTGAACGGAAGATATTTCCTTTTTCACCATAGCCCTCTATGGGCTTCCAAATATCCCTTTGCCAATTCCACAAGAACAGCCTTAGCGAAAGGCTTCTTGAAGGGAAAGATGTAACTCTGTGAGATGAATGAACAGAACACAGAGCAGTTTCTCAGAAAGCTTCTTTCCAGTTTTGAACGGAAGATATTTCCTTTTTCACCATAGCCCTCTATGGGCTTCCAAATATCCCTTTGCCAATTCCACAAGAACAGCCTTAGCGAAAGGCTTCTTGAAGGGAAAGATGTAACTCTCTGAGATGAATGAACAGAACACAGAGCAGTTTCTCAGAAAGCTTCTTTCCAGTTTTGAACGGAAGATATTTCCTTTTTCACCATAGCCCTCTATGGGCTTCCAAATATCCCTTTGCCAATTCCACAAGAACAGCCTTAGCGAAAGGCTTCTTGAAGGGAAAGATGTAACTCTGTGAGATGAATTAACAGAACACAGAGCAGTTTCTCAGAAAGCTTCTTTCCAGTTTTGAACGGAAGATATTTCCTTTTTCACCATAGCCCTCTATGGGCTTCCAAATATCCCTTTGCCAATTCCACAAGAACAGCCTTAGCGAAAGGCTTCTTGAACGGAAAGATGTAACTCTGTGAGATGAATTAACAGATCACAGAGCAGTTTCTCAGAAAGCTTCTTTCCAGTTTTGAACGGAAGATATTTCCTTTTTCACCATAGCCCTCTATGGGCTTCCAAATATCCCTTTGCCAATTCCACAAGAACAGCCTTAGCGAAAGGCTTCTTGAAGGGAAAGATGTAACTCTGTGAGATGAATTAACAGAACACAGAGCAGTTTCTCAGAAAGCTTCTTTCCAGTTTTGAACGGAAGATATTTCCTTTTTCACCATAGCCCTCTTTGGGCTTCCAAATATCCCTTTGCCAATTCCACAAGAACAGCCTTAGCGAAAGGCTTCTTGAAGGGAAAGATGTAACTCTGTGAGATGAATTAACAGAACACAGAGCAGTTTCTCAGAAAGCTTCTTTCGAGTTTTGAACGGAAGATATTTCCTTTTTCACCATAGCCCTCTATGGGCTTCCAAATATCCCTTTGCCAATTCCACAAGAACAGCCTTAGCGAAAGGCTTCTTGAAGGGAAAGATGTAACTCTGTGAGATGAATGAACAGAACACAGAGCAGTTTCTCAGAAAGCTTCTTTCCAGTTTTGAACGGAAGATATTTCCTTTTTCACCATAGCCCTCTATGGGCTTCCAAATATCCCTTTGCCAATTCCACAAGAACAGCCTTAGCGAAAGGCTTCTTGAAGGGAATGACGTAACTCTCTGAGATGAATGAACAGAACACAGAGCAGTTTCTCAGAAAGCTTCTTTCCAGTTTTGAACGGAAGATATTTCCTTTTTCACCATAGCCCTCTATGGGCTTCCAAATATCCCTTTGCCAATTCCACAAGAACAGCCTTAGCGAAAGGCTTCTTGAAGGGAAAGATGTAACTCTGTGAGATGAATTAACAGAACACAGAGCAGTTTCTCAGAAAGCTTCTTTCCAGTTTTGAACGGAAGATATTTCCTTTTTCACCATAGCCCTCTATGGGCTTCCAAATATCCCTTTGCCAATTCCACAAGAACAGCCTTAGCGAAAGGCTTCCTGAAGGGAAAGATGTAACTCTGTGAGATGAATTAACAGAACACAGAGCAGTTTCTCAGAAAGCTTCTTTCCAGTTTTGAACGGAAGATATTTCCTTTTTCACCGTAGCCCTCTATGGGCTTCCAAATATCCCTTTGCCAATTCCACAAGAACAGCCTTAGCGAAAGTCTTCTTGAAGGGAAAGATGTAACTCTGTGAGATGAATTAACAGAACACAGAGCAGTTTCTCAGAAAGCTTCTTTCCAGTTTTGAACGGAAGATACTTCCTTTTTCACCATAGCCCTCTATGGGCTTCCAAATATCCCTTTGCCAATTCCAAAAGAACAGCCTTAGCGAAAGGCTTCTTGAAGGGAAAGATGTAACTCTGTGAGATGAATTAGCAGAACACAGAGCAGTTTCTCAGAAAGCTTCTTTCCAGTTTTGAACGGAAGATATTTCCTTTTTCACCATAGCCCTCTATGGGCTTCCAAATATCCCTTTGCCAATTCCACAAGAACAGCCTTAGCGAAAGGCTTCTTGAAGGGAAAGATGTAACTCTGTGAGATGAATTAACAGAACACAGAGCAGTTTCTCAGAAAGCTTCTTTCCAGTTTTGAACGGAAGATATTTTCTTTTTCACCATAGCCCTCTATGGGCTTCCAAATATCCCTTTGCCAATTCCACAAGAACAGCATTAGCGAAAGGCTTCTTGAAGGGAAAGATGTAACTCTGTGAGATGAATTCAGAGAACACAGAGCAGTTTCTCAGAAAGCTTCTTTCCAGTTTTGAACGGAAGATATTTCCTTTTTCACCATAGCCCTCTATGGGCTTCCAAATATCCCTTTGCCAATTCCCCAAGAACAGCCTTAGCGAAAGGCTTCTTGAAGGGAAAGATGTAACTCTGTGAGATGAATTAACAGAACACAGAGCAGTTTCTCAGAAAGCTTCTTTCCAGTTTTGAACGGAAGATATTTCCTTTTTCACCATAGCCCTCTATGGGCTTCCAAATATCCCTTTGCCAATTCCACAAGAACAGCCTTAGCGAAAGGCTTCTTGAAGGGAAAGATGTAACTCTGTGAGATGAATTAACAGAACACAGAGCAGTTTCTCAGAAAGCTTCTTTCCAGTTTTGAACGGAAGATATTTCCTTTTCACCATAGCCCTCTATGGGCTTCCAAATATCCCATTGCCAATTCCACAAGAACAGCCTTAGCGAAAGGCTTCTTGAAGGGAAAGACGTAACTCTCTGAGATGAATGAACAGAACACAGAGCAGTTTCTCAGAAAGCTTCTTTCCAGTTTTGAACGGAAGATATTTCCTTTTTCACCATAGCCCTCTATGGGCTTCCAAATATCCCTTTGCCAATTCCACAAGAACAGCCTTAGCGAAAGGCTTCTTGAAGGGAAAGATGTAACTCTGTGAGATGAATTAACAGAACACAGAGCAGTTTCTCAGAAAGCTTCTTTCCAGTTTTGAACGGAAGATATTTCCTTTTTCACCATAGCCCTCTATGGGCTTCCAAATATCCCTTTGCCAATTCCACAAGAACAGCCTTAGCGAAAGGCTTCCTGAAGGGAAAGATGTAACTCTGTGAGATGAATTAACAGAACACAGAGCAGTTTCTCAGAAAGCTTCTTTCCAGTTTTGAACGGAAGATATTTCCTTTTTCACCGTAGCCCTCTATGGGCTTCCAAATATCCCTTTGCCAATTCCACAAGAACAGCCTTAGCGAAAGTCTTCTTGAAGGGAAAGATGTAACTCTGTGAGATGAATTAACAGAACACAGAGCAGTTTCTCAGAAAGCTTCTTTCCAGTTTTGAACGGAAGATACTTCCTTTTTCACCATAGCCCTCTATGGGCTTCCAAATATCCCTTTGCCAATTCCACAAGAACAGCCTTAGCGAAAGGCTTCTTGAAGGGAAAGATGTAACTCTGTGAGATGAATTAGCAGAACACAGAGCAGTTTCTCAGAAAGCTTCTTTCGAGTTTTGAACGGAAGATATTTCCTTTTTCACCATAGCCCTCTATGGGCTTCCAAATATCCCTTTGCCAATTCCACAAGAACAGCCTTAGCGAAAGGCTTCTTGAAGGGAAAGATGTAACTCTGTGAGATGAATTAACAGAACACAGAGCAGTTTCTCAGAAAGCTTCTTTCCAGTTTTGAACGGAAGATATTTTCTTTTTCACCATAGCCCTCTATGGGCTTCCAAATATCCCTTTGCCAATTCCACAAGAACAGCATTAGCGAAAGGCTTCTTGAAGGGAAAGATGTAACTCTGTGAGATGAATTCAGAGAACACAGAGCAGTTTCTCAGAAAGCTTCTTTCCAGTTTTGAACGGAAGATATTTCCTTTTTCACCATAGCCCTCTATGGGCTTCCAAATATCCCTTTGCCAATTCCCCAAGAACAGCCTTAGCGAAAGGCTTCTTGAAGGGAAAGATGTAACTCTGTGAGATGAATTAACAGAACACAGAGCAGTTTCTCAGAAAGCTTCTTTCCAGTTTTGAACGGAAGATATTTCCTTTTTCACCATAGCCCTCTATGGGCTTCCAAATATCCCTTTGCCAATTCCACAAGAACAGCCTTAGCGAAAGGCTTCTTGAAGGGAAAGATGTAACTCTGTGAGATGAATTAACAGAACACAGAGCAGTTTCTCAGAAAGCTTCTTTCCAGTTTTGAACGGAAGATATTTCCTTTTCACCATAGCCCTCTATGGGCTTCCAAATATCCCTTTGCCAATTCCACAAGAACAGCCTTAGCGAAAGGCTTCTTGAAGGGAAAGATGTAACTCTGTGAGATGAATTAACAGAACACAGAGCAGTTTCTCAGAAAGCTTCTTTCCAGTTTTGAACGGAAGATATTTCCTTTTTCACCATAGCCCTCTATGGGCTTCCAAATATCCCTTTGCCAATTCCACAAGAACAGCCTTAGCGAAAGGCTTCTTGAAGGGAAAGATGTAACTCTGTGAGATGAATTAACAGAACACAGAGCAGTTTCTCAGAAAGCTTCTTTCCAGTTTTGAACGGAAGATATTTCCTTTTTCACCATAGCCCTCTATGGGCTTCCAAATATCCCTTTGCCAATTCCACAAGAACAGCCTTAGCGAAAGGCTTCTTGAAGGGAAAGATGTAACTCTGTGAGATTAATTAACAGAACACAGAGCAGTTTCTCAGAAAGCTTCTTTCCGGTTTTGAACGGAAGATATTTCCTTTTTCACCGTAGCCCTCTATGGGCTTCCAAATATCCCTTTGCCAATTCCACAAGAACAGCCTTAGCGAAAGGCTTCTTGAAGGGAAAGATGTAACTCTGTGAGATGAATTAACAGAACACAGAGCAGTTTCTCAGAAAGCTTCTTTCCAGTTTTGAACGGAAGATATTTCCTTTCTCACCATAGCCCTCTATGGGCTTCCAAATATCCCTTTGCCAATTCCACAAGAACAGCCTTAGCGAAAGGCTTCTTGAAGGGAAAGATGTAACTCTGTGAGATGAATTAACAGAACACAGAGCAGTTTGTCAGAAAGCTTCTTTCCAGTTTTGAACGGAAGATATTTCCTTTTTCACCATAACCCTCTATGGGCTTCCAAATATCCCTTTGCCAATTCCACAAGAACAGCCTTAGCGAAAGGCTTCTTGAAGGGAAAGATGTAACTCTGTGAGATGAATTAACAGAACACAGAGCAGTTTCTCAGAAAGCTTCTTTCCAGTTTTGAACGGAAGATATTTCCTTTTTCACCATAGCCCTCTATGGGCTTCCAAATATCCCTTTGCCAATTCCACAAGAACAGCCTTAGCGAAAGGCTTCTTGAAGGGAAAGATGTAACTCTGTGAGATGAAATAACAGAACACAGAGCAGATTCTCAGAAAGCTTCTTTCCAGTTTTGAACGGAAGATATTTCTTTTTTCACCATAGCCCTCTATGGGCTTCCAAATATCCCTTTGCCAATTCCACAAGAACAGCCTTAGCGAAAGGCTTCTTGAAGGGAAAGATGTAACTCTGTGAGATGAATTAACAGAACACAGAGCAGGTTCTCAGAAAGCTTCTTTCCAGTTTTGAACGGAAGATATTTCCTTTTTCACCATAGCCCTCTATGGGCTTACAAATATCCCTTTGCCAATTCCACAAGAACAGCCTTAGCGAAAGGCTTCGTGAAGGGAAAGATGTAACTCTGTGAGATGAATGAACAGAACACAGAGCAGTTTCTCAGAAAGCTTCTTTCCAGTTTTGAACGGAAGATATTTCCTTTTTCACCATAGCCCTCTATGGGCTTCCAAATATCCCTTTGCCAATTCCACAAGAACAGCCTTAGCGAAAGGCTTCTTGAAGGGAAAGATGTAACTCTGTGAGATGAATGAACAGAACACAGAGAAGTTTCTCAGAAAGCTTCTTTCCAGTTTTGAACGGAAGATATTTCCTTTTTCACCATAGCTCTCTATGGGCTTCCAAATATCCCTTTGCCAATTCCACAAGAACAGCCTTAGCGAAAGGCTTCTTGAAGGGAAAGATGTAACTCTGTGAGATGAATTAACAGAACACAGAGCAGTTTCTCAGAAAGCTTCTTTCCAGTTTTGAACGGAAGATATTTCCTTTTTCACCATAGCCCTCTATGGGCTTCCAAATATCCCTTTGCCAATTCCACAAGAACAGCCTTAGCGAAAGGCTTCTTGAAGGGAAAGATGTAACTCTGTGAGATGAATTAACAGAACACAGAGCAGTTTCTCAGAAAGCTTCTTTCCAGTTTTGAACGTAAGATATTTCCTTTTTCACCATAGCCCTCTATGGGCTTCCAAATATCCCTTTGCCAATTCCACAAGAACAGCCTTAGCGAAAGGCTTCTTGAAGGGAAAGATGTAACTCTGTGAGATGAATTAGCAGAACACAGAGCAGTTTCTCAGAAAGCTTCTTTCCAGTTTTGAACGGAAGATATTTCCTTTTTCACCATAGCCCTCTATGGGCTTCCAAATATCCCTTTGCCAATTCCACAAGAACAGCCTTAGCGAAAGGCTTCTTGAAGGGAAAGATGTAACTCTGTGAGATGAATTAACAGAACACAGAGCAGTTTCTCAGAAAGCTTCTTTCCAGTTTTGAACGGAAGATATTTTCTTTTTCGCCATAGCCCTCTATGGGCTTCCAAATATCCCTTTGCCAATTCCACAAGAACAGCCTTAGCTAAAGGCTTCTTGAAGGGAAAGATGTAACTCTGTGAGATGAATTAACAGAACACAGAGCAGTTTCTCAGAAAGCTTCTTTCGAGTTTTGAACGGAAGATATTTCCTTTTTCACCATAGCCCTCTATGGGCTTCCAAATATCCCTTTGCCAATTCCACAAGAACAGTCTTAGCGAAAGGCTTCTTGAAGGGAAAGATGTAACTCTGTGAGATGAATTAACAGAACACAGAGCAGTTTCTCAGAAAGCTTCTTTCCAGTTTTGAACGGAAGATATTTCCTTTTTCACCATAGCCCTCTATGGGCTTCCAAATATCCCTTTGCCAATTCCACAAGAACAGCCTTAGCGAAAGGCTTCTTGAAGGGAAAGATGTAACTCTGTGAGATGAATTAACAGAACACAGAGCAGTTTCTCAGAAAGCTTCTTTCCAGTTTTGAACGGAAGATATTTCCTTTTTCACCATAGCCCTCTACGGCCTTCCAAATATCCCTTTGCCAATTCCACAAGAACAGCCTTAGCGAAAGGCTTCTTGAAGGGAAAGATGTAACTCTGTGAGATGAATTAACAGAACACAGAGCAGTTTCTCAGAAAGCTTCTTTCCAGTTTTGAACGGAAGATATTTCCTTTTTCACCATAGCCCTCTATGGGCTTCCAAATATCCCTTTGCCAATTCCACAAGAACAGCCTTAGCGAAAGGCTTCTTGAACGGAAAGATGTAACTCTGTGAGATGAATTAACAGAACACAGAGCAGTTTCTCAGAAAGCTTCTTTCCAGTTTTGAACGGAAGATATTTCCTTTTTCACCATAGCCCTCTATGGGCTTCCAAATATCCCTTTGCCAATTCCACAAGAACAGCCTTAGCGAAAGGCTTCTTAAAGGGAAAGATGTAACTCTGTGAGATGAATGAACAGAACACAGAGCAGTTTCTCAGAAAGCTTCTTTCCAGTTTTGAACGGAAGATATTTCCTTTTTCACCATAGCCCTCTATGGGCTTCCAAATATCCCTTTGCCAATTCCACAAGAACAGCCTTAGCGAAAGGCTTCTTGAAGGGAAAGATGTAACTCTGTGAGATGAATGAACAGAACACAGAGAAGTTTCTCAGAAAGCTTCTTTCCAGTTTTGAACGGAAGTTATTTCCTTTTTCACCATAGCTCTCTATGGGCTTCCAAATATCCCTTTGCCAATTCCACAAGAACAGCCTTAGCGAAAGGCTTCTTGAAGGGAAAGATGTAACTCTGTGAGATGAATTAACAGAACACAGAGCAGTTTCTCAGAAAGCTTCTTTCCAGTTTTGAACGGAAGATATTTCCTTTTTCACCATAGCCCTCTATGGGCTTCCAAATATCCCTTTGCCAATTCCACAAGAACAGCCTTAGCGAAAGGCTTCTTGAAGGGAAAGATGTAACTCTGTGAGATGAATTAACAGAACACAGAGCAGTTTCTCAGAAAGCTTCTTTCCAGTTTTGAACGTAAGATATTTCCTTTTTCACCATAGCCCTCTATGGGCTTCCAAATATCCCTTTGCCAATTCCACAAGAACAGCCTTAGCGAAAGGCTTCTTGAAGGGAAAGATGTAACTCTGTGAGATGAATTAGCAGAACACAGAGCAGTTTCTCAGAAAGCTTCTTTCCAGTTTTGAACGGAAGATATTTCCTTTTTCACCATAGCCCTCTATGGGCTTCCAAATATCCCTTTGCCAATTCCACAAGAACAGCCTTAGCGAAAGGCTTCTTGAAGGGAAAGATGTAACTCTGTGAGATGAATTAACAGAACACAGAGCAGTTTCTCAGAAAGCTTCTTTCCAGTTTTGAACGGAAGATATTTTCTTTTTCGCCATAGCCCTCTATGGGCTTCCAAATATCCCTTTGCCAATTCCACAAGAACAGCCTTAGCTAAAGGCTTCTTGAAGGGAAAGATGTAACTCTGTGAGATGAATTAACAGAACACAGAGCAGTTTCTCAGAAAGCTTCTTTCGAGTTTTGAACGGAAGATATTTCCTTTTTCACCATAGCCCTCTATGGGCTTCCAAATATCCCTTTGCCAATTCCACAAGAACAGTCTTAGCGAAAGGCTTCTTGAAGGGAAAGATGTAACTCTGTGAGATGAATTAACAGAACACAGAGCAGTTTCTCAGAAAGCTTCTTTCCAGTTTTGAACGGAAGATATTTCCTTTTTCACCATAGCCCTCTATGGGCTTCCAAATATCCCTTTGCCAATTCCACAAGAACAGCCTTAGCGAAAGGCTTCTTGAAGGGAAAGATGTAACTCTGTGAGATGAATTAACAGAACACAGAGCAGTTTCTCAGAAAGCTTCTTTCCAGTTTTGAACGGAAGATATTTCCTTTTTCACCATAGCCCTCTACGGCCTTCCAAATATCCCTTTGCCAATTCCACAAGAACAGCCTTAGCGAAAGGCTTCTTGAAGGGAAAGATGTAACTCTGTGAGATGAATTAACAGAACACAGAGCAGTTTCTCAGAAAGCTTCTTTCCAGTTTTGAACGGAAGATATTTCCTTTTTCACCATAGCCCTCTATGGGCTTCCAAATATCCCTTTGCCAATTCCACAAGAACAGCCTTAGCGAAAGGCTTCTTGAACGGAAAGATGTAACTCTGTGAGATGAATTAACAGAACACAGAGCAGTTTCTCAGAAAGCTTCTTTCCAGTTTTGAACGGAAGATATTTCCTTTTTCACCATAGCCCTCTATGGGCTTCCAAATATCCCTTTGCCAATTCCACAAGAACAGCCTTAGCGAAAGGCTTCTTAAAGGGAAAGATGTAACTCTGTGAGATGAATTAACAGAACACAGAGCAGTTTCTCAGAAAGCTTCTTTCCAGTTTTGAACGGAAGATATTTCCTTTTTCACCGTAGCCCTCTATGGGCTTCCAAATATCCCTTTGCCAATTCCACAAGAACAGCCTTAGCGAAAGGCTTCTTGAAGGGAAAGATGTAACTCTTTGAGATGAATTAACAGAACACAGAGCAGTTTCTCAGAAAGCTTCTTTCCAGTTTTGAACGGAAGATATTTCCTTTTTCACCATAGCCGTCTATGGGCTTCCAAATATCCCTTTGCCAATTCCACAAGAATAGCCTTAGCGAAAGGCTTCTTGAAGGGAAACATGTAACTCTGTGAGATGAATTCACAGAACACAGAGCAGTTTCTCAGAAAGCTTCTTTCCAGTTTTGAACGGAAGATATTTCCTTTTTCACCATAGCCCTCTAAGGGCTTCCAAATATCCCTTTGCCAATTCCACAAGAACAGCCTTAGCGAAAGGCTTCTTGAAGGGAAAGATGTAACTCTGTGAGATGAATTAACAGAACACACAGCAGTTTCTCAGAAAGCTTCTTTCCAGTTTTGAACGGAAGATATTTCCTTTTTCACCATAGCCCTCTATGGGCTTCCAAATATCCCTTTGCCAATTCCACAAGAACAGCCTTAGCGAAAGGCTTCTTGAAGGGAAAGATGTAACTCTGTGAGATGAATTAACAGAACACAGAGCAGTTTCTCAGAAAGCTTCTTTCCAGTTTTGAACGGAAGGTATTTCCTTTTTCACCATAGCCCTCTAGGGGTTCGAAATATCCCTTTGCCAATTCCACAAGAACAGCCTTAGCGAAAGGCTTCTTGAAGGGAAAGATGTAACTCTGTGAGATGAATGAACAGAACACAGAGCAGTTTCTCAGAAAGCTTCTTTCCAGTTTTGAACGGAAGATATTTCCTTTTTCACCATAGCCCTCTATGGGCTTCCAAATATCCCTTTGCCAATTCCACAAGAACAGCCTTAGCGAAAGGCTTCTTGAACGGAAAGATGTAACTCTGTGAGATGAATTAACAGAACACAGAGCAGTTTCTCAGAAAGCTTCTTTCCAGTTTTGAACGGAAGATATTTCCTTTTTCACCATAGCCCTCTATGGGCTTCCAAATATCCCTTTGCCAATTCCACAAGAACAGCCTTAGCGAAAGGCTTCTTAAAGGGAAAGATGTAACTCTGTGAGATGAATTAACAGAACACAGAGCAGTTTCTCAGAAAGCTTCTTTCCAGTTTTGAACGGAAGATATTTCCTTTTTCACCGTAGCCCTCTATGGGCTTCCAAATATCCCTTTGCCAAATCCACAAGAACAGCCTTAGCGAAAGGCTTCTTGAAGGGAAAGATGTAACTCTGTGAGATGAATTAACAGAACACAGAGCAGTTTCTCAGAAAGCTTCTTTCCAGTTTTGAACGGAAGATATTTCCTTTTTCACCATAGCCGTCTATGGGCTTCCAAATATCCCTTTGCCAATTCCACAAGAATAGCCTTAGCGAAAGGCTTCTTGAAGGGAAAGATGTAACTCTGTGAGATGAATTCACAGAACACAGAGCAGTTTCTCAGAAAGCTTCTTTCCAGTTTTGAACGGAAGATATTTCCTTTTTCACCATAGCCCTCTATGGGCTTCCAAATATCCCTTTGCCAATTCCACAAGAACAGCCTTAGCGAAAGGCTTCTTGAAGGGAAAGATGTAACTCTCTGAGATGAATTAACAGAACACAGAGCAGTTTCTCAGAAAGCTTCTTTCCAGTTTTGAACGGAAGATATTTCCTTTTTCACCATAGCCCTCTATGGGCTTCCAAATATCCCTTTGCCAATTCCACAAGAACAGCCTTAGCGAAAGGCTTCTTGAAGGGAAAGATGTAACTCTGTGAGATGAATTAACAGAACACACAGCAGTTTCTCAGAAAGATTCTTTCCAGTTTTGAACGGAAGATATTTCCTTTTTCACCATAGCCCTCTATGGGCTTCCAAATATCCCTTTGCCAATTCCACAAGAACAGCCTTAGCGAAAGGCTTCTTGAAGGGAAAGATGTAACTCTGTGAGATGAATTAACAGAACACAGAGCAGTTTCTCAGAAAGCTTCTTTCCAGTTTTGAACGGAAGGTATTTCCTTTTTCACCATAGCCCTCTAGGGGTTCGAAATATCCCTTTGCCAATTCCACAAGAACAGCCTTAGCGAAAGGCTTCTTGAAGGGAAAGATGTAACTCTGTGAGATGAATGAACAGAACACAGAGCAGTTTCTCAGAAAGCTTCTTTCCAGTTTTGAACGGAAGATATTTCCTTATTCACCATAGCCCTCTATGGGCTTCCAAATATCCCTTTGCCAATTCCACAAGAACAGCCTTAGCGAAAGGCTTCTTGAAGGGAAAGATTTAACTCTGTGAGATGAATGAACAGAACACAGAGCAGTTTCTCAGAAAGATTCTTTCCAGTTTTGAACGGAAGATATTTCCTTTTTCACCATAGCCCTCTATGGGCTTCCAAATATCCCTTTGCCAATTCCACAAGAACAGCCTTAGCGAAAGGCTTCTTGAAGGGAAAGATGTAACTCTGTGAGATGAATTAACAGAACACAGAGCAGTTTCTCAGAAAGCTTCTTTCCAGTTTTGAACGGAAGATATTTCCTTTTTCACCATAGCCCTCTATGGGCTTCCAAATATCCCTTTGCCAATTCCACAAGAACAGCCTTAGCGAAAGGCTTCTTGAAGGGAAAGATGTAACTCTGTGAGATGAATTAACAGAACACAGAGCAGTTTCTCAGAAAGCTTCTTTCCAGTTTTGAACGGAAGATATTTCCTTTTTCACCATTGCCCTCTATGGGCTTCCAAATATCCCTTTGCCAATTCCTCAAGAACAGCCTTAGCGAAAGGCTTCTTGAAGGGAAAGATGTAACTCTGTGAGATGAATTAACAGAACACAGAGCAGTTTCTCAGAAAGCTTCTTTCCAGTTTTGAACGGAAGATATTTCCTTTTTCACCATAGCCCTCTATGGGCTTCCAAATATCCCTTTGCCAATTCCACAAGAACAGCCTTAGCGAAAGGCTTCTTGAAGGGAAAGATGTAACTCTGTGAGATGAATTAACAGAACACAGAGCAGTTTCTCAGAAAGCTTCTTTCCAGTTTTGAACGGAAGATATTTCCATTTTCACCATAGCCCTCTATGGGCTTCCAAATATCCCTTTGCCAATTCCACAAGAACAGCCTTAGCGAAAGGCTTCTTGAAGGGAAAGATGTAACTCTGTGAGATGAATTAACAGAACACAGAGCAGTTTGTCAGAAAGCTTCTTTCCAGTTTTGAACGGAAGATATTTTCTTTTTCACCATAGCCCTCTATGGGCTTCCAAATATCCCTTTGCCAATTCCACAAGAACAGTCTTAGCGAAAGGCTTCTTGAAGGGAAAGATGTAACTCTGTGAGATGAATTAACAGAACACAGAGCAGTTTCTCAGAAAGCTTCTTTCCAGTTTTGAACGGAAGATATTTCCTTTTTCACCATAGCCCTCTATGGGCTTCCAAATATCCCTTTGCCAATTCCACAAGAACAGCCTTAGCGAAAGGCTTCTTGAAGGGAAAGATGTAACTCTGTGAGATGAATTAACAGAACACAGAGCAGTTTCTCAGAAAGCTTCTTTCCAGTTTTGAACGGAAGATATTTCCTTTTTCACCATAGCCCTCTACGGCCTTCCAAATATCCCTTTGCCAATTCCACAAGAACAGCCTTAGCGAAAGGCTTCTTGTAGGGAAAGATGTAACTCTGTGAGATGAATTAACAGAACACAGAGCAGTTTCTCAGAAAGCTTCTTTCCAGTTTTGAACGGAAGATATTTCCTTTTTCACCATAGCCCTCTATGGGCTTCCAAATATCCCGTTGCCAATTCCACAAGAACAGCCTTAGAAAAATGCTTCTTGAACGGAAAGATGTAACTCTGTGAGATGAATTAACAGAACACAGAGCAGTTTCTCAGAAAGCTTCTTTCCAGTTTTGAACGGAAGATATTTCCTTTTTCACCATAGCCCTCTATGGGCTTCCAAATATCCCTTTGCCAATTCCACAAGAACAGCCTTAGCGAAAGGCTTCTTGAAGGGAAAGATGTAACTCTGTGAGATGAATGAACAGAACACAGAGCAGTTTCTCAGAAAGCTTCTTTCCAGTTTTGAACGGAAGATATTTCCTTTTTCACCATAGCCCTCTATGGGCTTCCAAATATCCCTTTGCCAATTCCACAAGAACAGCCTTAGCGAAAGGCTTCTTGAAGGGAAAGATGTAACTCTGTGAGATGAATTAACAGAACACACAGCAGTTTCTCAGAAAGCTTCTTTCCAGTTTTGAACGGAAGATATTTCCTTTTTCACCATAGCCCTCTATGGGCTTCCAAATATCCCTTTGCCAATTCCACAAGAACAGCCTTAGCGAAAGGTTTCTTGAAGGGAAAGATGTAACACTGTGAGATGAATTAACAGAACACAGAGCAGTTTCTCAGAAAGCTTCTTTCCAGTTTTGAACGGAAGGTATTTCCTTTTTCACCATAGCCCTCTAGGGGTTCGAAATATCCCTTTGCCAATTCCACAAGAACAGCCTTAGCGAAAGGCTTCTTGAAGGGAAAGATGTAACTCTGTGAGATGAATTAACAGAACACAGAGCAGTTTCTCAGAAAGCTTCTTTCCAGTTTTGAACGGAAGATATTTCCTTTTCACCATAGCCCTCTATGGGCTTCCAAATATCCCTTTGCCAATTCCACAAGAACAGCCTTAGCGAAAGGCTTCTTGAAGGGAAAGATGTAACTCTGTGAGATGAATGAACAGAACACAGAGCAGTTTCTCAGAAAGATTCTTTCCAGTTTTGAACGGAAGATATTTCCTTTTTCACCATAGCCCTCTATGGGCTTCCAAATATCCCTTTGCCAATTCCACAAGAACAGCCTTAGCGAAAGGCTTCTTGAAGGGAAAGATGTAACTCTGTGAGATGAATTAACAGAACACACAGCAGTTTCTCAGAAAGATTCTTTCCAGTTTTGAACGGAAGATATTTCCTTTTTCACCATAGCCCTCTATGGGCTTCCAAATATCCCTTTGCCAATTCCACAAGAACAGCCTTAGCGAAAGGCTTCTTGAAGGGAAAGATGTAACTCTGTGAGATGAATTAACAGAACACAGAGCAGTTTCTCAGAAAGCTTCTTTCCAGTTTTGAACGGAAGGTATTTCCTTTTTCACCATAGCCCTCTAGGGGTTCGAAATATCCCTTTGCCAATTCCACAAGAACAGCCTTAGCGAAAGGCTTCTTGAAGGGAAAGATGTAACTCTGTGAGATGAATTAACAGAACACAGAGCAGTTTCTCAGAAAGCTTCTTTCCAGTTTTGAACGGAAGATATTTCCTTTTTCACCATAGCCCTCTATGGGCTTCCAAATATCCCTTTGCCAATTCCACAAGAACAGCCTTAGCGAAAGGCTTCTTGAAGGGAAAGATGTAACTCTGTGAGATGAATGAACAGAACACAGAGCAGTTTCTCAGAAAGATTCTTTCCAGTTTTGAACGGAAGATATTTCCTTTTTCACCATAGCCCTCTATGGGCTTCCAAATATCCCTTTGCCAATTCCACAAGAACAGCCTTAGCGAAAGGCTTCTTGAAGGGAAAGATGTAACTCTGTGAGATGAATTAACAGAACACAGAGCAGTTTCTCAGAAAGCTTCTTTCCAGTTTTGAACGGAAGATATTTCCTTTTTCACCATAGCCCTCTATGGGCTTCCAAATATCCCTTTGCCAATTCCACAAGGACAGCCTTAGCGAAAGGCTTCTTGAAGGGAAAGATGTAACTCTGTGAGATGAATTAACAGAACACAGAGCAGATTCTCAGAAAGCTTCTTTCCAGTTTTGAACGGAAGATATTTCCTTTTTCACCATAGCCCTCTATGGGCTTCCAAATATCCCTTTGCCAATTCCACAAGAACAGCCTTAGCGAAAGGCTTCTTGAAGGGAAAGATGTAACTCTGTGAGATGAATTAACAGAACACAGAGCAGTTTCTCAGAAAGCTTCTTTCCAGTTTTGAACGGAAGATATTTCCTTTTTCACCGTAGCCCTCTATGGGCTTCCAAATATCCCTTTGCCAATTCCACAAGAACAGCCTTAGCGAAAGGCTTCTTGAAGGGAAAGATGTAACTCTGTGAGATGAATTAACAGAACACAGAGCAGTTTCTTAGAAAGCTTCTTTCCAGTTTTGAACGGAAGATATTTCCTTTTTCACCATAGCCCTCTATGGGCTTCCAAATATCCCTTTGCCAATTCCTCAAGAACAGCCTTAGCGAAAGGCTTCTTGAAGGGAAAGATGTAACTCTCTGAGATGAATTAACAGAACACAGAGCAGTTTCTCAGAAAGCTTCTTTCCAGTTTTGAACGGAAGATAGTTCCTTTTTCACCATAGCCCTCTATGGGCTTCCAAATATCCCTTTGCCAATTCCACAAGAACAGCCTTAGCGAAAGGCTTCTTGAAGGGAAAGATGTAACTCTGTGAGGTGAATTAATAGAACACAGAGCAGTTTCTCAGAAAGCTTCTTTCCAATTTTGAACGGAAGATATTTTCTTTTTCACCATAGCCCTCTATGGGCTTCCAAATATCCCTTTGCCAATTCCACAAGAACAGCCTTAGCGAAAGGCTTCTTGAAGGGAACGATGTAACTCTGTGAGATGAATTAACAGAACACAGAGCAGTTTCTCAGAAAGCTTCTTTCCAGTTTTGAACGGAAGATATTTCCTTTTTCACCATAGCCCTCTATGGGCTTCCAAATATCCCTTTGCCAATTCCACAAGAACAGCCTTAGCGAAAGGCTTCTTGAAGGGAAAGATATAACTCTGTGAGATGAATTAACAGAACACAGAGCGGTTTCTCAGAAAGCTTCTTTCCAGTTTTGAACGGAAGATATTTCCTTTTTCACCGTAGCCCTCTATGGGCTTCCAAATATCCCTTTGCCAATTCCACAAGAACAGCCTTAGCGAAAGGCTTCTTGAAGGGAAAGATGTAACTCTGTGAGATGAATTAACAGAACACAGAGCAGTTTCTCAGAAAGCTTCTTTCGAGTTTTGAACGGAAGATATTTCCTTTTTCACCATAGCCCTCTATGGGCTTCCAAATATCCCTTTGCCAATTCCACAAGAACAGCCTTAGCGAAAGGCTTCTTGAAGGGAAAGATGTAACTCTGTGAGATGAATTAACAGAACACAGAGCAGTTTCTCAGAAAGCTTCTTTCCAGTTTTGAACGGAAGATATTTCCTTTTTCACCATAGCCCTCTATGGGCTTCCAAATATCCCTTTGCCAATTCCACAAGAACAGCCTTAGCGAAAGGCTTCTTGAAGGGAAAGATGTAACTCTGTGAGATGAATTAACAGAACACAGAGCAGTTTCTCAGAAAGCTTCTTTCCAGTTTTGAACGGAAGATATTTCCTTTTTCACCTTAGGCCTCTATGGGCTTCCAAATATCCCTTTGCCAATTCCACAAGAACAGCCTTAGCGAAAGGCTTCTTGAAGGGAAAGATGTAACTCTGTGAGATGAATGAACAGAACACAGAGTAGTTTCTCAGAAAGCTTCTTTCTAGTTTTGAACGGAAGATATTTCCTTTTTCACCGTAGCCCTCTATGGGCTTCCAAATATCCCTTTGCCAATTCCACAAGAACATTCTTAGCGAAAGGCTTCTTGAAGGGAAAGACGTAACTCTGTGAGATGAATTAACAGAACACAGAGCAGTTTCTCAGAAAGCTTCTTTCCAGTTTTGAACGGAAGATATTTCCTTTTTCACCATAGCCCTCTATGGGCTTCCAAATATCCCTTTGCCAATTCCACAAGAACAGCCTTAGCGAAAGGCTTCTTGAAGGGAAAGATGTAACTCTGTGAGATGAATTAACAGAACACAGAGCAGTTTCTCAGAAAGCTTCTTTCCAGTTTTGAACGGAAGATATTTCCTTTTTCACCATAGCCCTCTATGGGCTTCCAAATATCCCTTTGCCAATTCCACAAGAACAGCCTTAGCGAAAGGCTTCTTGAAGGGAAAGATGTAACTCTGTGAGATGAATTAACAGAACACAGAGCAGTTTCTCAGAAAGCTTCTTTCCAGTTTTGAACGGAAGATATTTCCTTTTTCACCAGAGCCCTCTATGGGCTTCCAAATATCCCTTTGCCAATTCCACAAGAACAGCCTTAGCGAAAGGCTTCTTGAAGGGAAAGATGTAACTCTGTGAGATGAATTAACAGAACACAGAGCAGTTTCTCAGAAAGCTTCTTTCCAGTTTTGAACGGAAGATATTTCCTTTTTCACCATAGCCCTCTATGGGCTTCCAAATATCCCTTTGCCAATTCCACAAGAACGGCCTTAGCGAAAGGCTTCTTGAAGGGAAAGATGTAACTCTGTGAGATGAATTAACAGAACACAGAGCAGTTTCTCAGAAAGCTTCTTTCCAGTTTTGAACGGAAGAGATTTCCTTTTTCACCATAGCCCTCTATGGGCTTCCAAATATCCCTTTGCCAATTCCACAAGAACAGCCTTAGCGAAAGGCTTCTTGAAGGGAAAGATGTAACTCTGTGAGATGAATTAACAGAACACAGAGCAGTTTCTCAGAAAGCTTCTTTCCAGTTTTGAACGGAAGATATTTCCTTTTTCACCATAGCCCTCTATGGGCTTCCAAATATCCCTTTGCCAATTCCACAAGAACAGCCTTAGCGAAAGGCTTCTTGAAGGGAAAGATGTAACTCTGTGAGATGAATGAACAGAACACAGAGCAGTTTCTCAGAAAGCTTCTTTCCAGTTTTGAACGGAAGATATTTCCTTTTTCACCAGAGCCCTCTATGGGCTTCCAAATATCCCTTTGCCAATTCCACAAGAACAGCCTTAGCGAAAGGCTTCTTGAAGGGAAAGATGTAACTCTGTGAGATGAATTAACAGAACACAGAGCAGTTTCTCAGAAAGCTTCTTTCCAGTTTTGAACGGAAGATATTTCCTTTTTCACCATAGCCCTCTATGGGCTTCCAAATATCCCTTTGCCAATTCCACAAGAACAGCCTTAGCGAAAGGCTTCTTGAAGGGAAAGATGTAACTCTGTGAGATGAATTAACAGAACACAGAGCAGTTTCTCACAAAGCTTCTTTCCAGTTTTGAACGGAAGATATTTCCTTTTTCACCATAGCCCTCTATGGGCTTCCAAATATCCCTTTGCCAATTCCACAAGAACAGCCTTAGCGAAAGGCTTCTTGAAGGGAAAGATGTAACTCTGTGAGGTGAATTAACAGAACACAGAGCAGTTTCTCAGAATGCTTCTTTCGAGTTTTGAACGGAAGATATTTCCTTTTTCACCATAGCCCTCTATGGGCTTCCAAATATCCCTTTGCCAATTCCACAAGAACAGTCTTAGCGAAAGGCTTCTTGAAGGGAAAGATGTAACTCTGTGAGATGAATTAACAGAACACAGAGAAGTTTCTCAGAAAGCTTCTTTCCAGTTTTGAACGGATGATATTTCCTTTTTCACCATAGCCCTCTATGGGCTTCCAAATATCCCTTTGCCAATTCCACAAGAACAGCCTTAGCGAAAGGCTTCTTGAAGGGAAAGATGTAACTCTGTGAGATGAATTAACAGAACACAGAGCAGTTTCTCAGAAAGCTTCTTTCCAGTTTTGAACGGAAGATATTTCCTTTTTCACCATAGCCCTCTATGGGCTTCCAAATATCCCTTTGCCAATTCCACAAGAACAGCCTTAGCGAAAGGCTTCTTGAAAGGAAAGACGTAACTCTGTGACATGAATTAACACAACACAGAGCAGTTTCTCAGAAAGCTTCTTTCCAGTTTTGAACGGAAGATATTTCCTTTTTCACCTTAGGCCTCTATGGGCTTCCAAATATCCCTTTGCCAATTCCACAAGAACAGCCTTAGCGAAAGGATTCTTGAAGGGAAAGATGTAACTCTGTGAGATGAATGAACAGAACACAGAGTAGTTTCTCAGAAAGCTTCTTTCTAGTTTTGAACGGAAGATATTTCCTTTTTCACCGTAGCCCTCTATGGGCTTCCAAATATCCCTTTGCCAATTCCACAAGAACAGCCTTAGCGAAAGGCTTCTTGAAGGGAAAGACGTAACTCTGAGATGAATTAACAGAACACAGAGCAGTTTCTCAGAAAGCTTCTTTCCAGTTTTGAACGGAAGATATTTCCTTTTTCACCATAGCCCTCTATGGGCTTCCAAATATCCCTTTGCCAATTCCACAAGAACAGCCTTAGCGAAAGGCTTCTTGAAGGGAAAGATGTAACTCTGTGAGATGAATTAACAGAACACAGAGCAGTTTCTCAGAAAGCTTCTTTCCAGTTTTGAACGGAAGATATTTCCTTTTTCACCATAGCCCTCTATGGGCTTCCAAATATCCCTTTGCCAATTCCACAAGAACAGCCTTAGCGAAAGGCTTCTTGAAGGGAAAGATGTAACTCTGTGAGATGAATTAACAGAACACAGAGCAGTTTCTCAGAAAGCTTCTTTCCAGTTTTGAACGGAAGATATTTCCTTTTTCACCAGAGCCCTCTATGGGCTTCCAAATATCCCTTTGCCAATTCCACAAGAACAGCCTTAGCGAAAGGCTTCTTGAAGGGAAAGATGTAACTCTGTGAGATGAATTAACAGAACACAGAGCAGTTTCTCAGAAAGCTTCTTTCCAGTTTTGAACGGAAGATATTTCCTTTTTCACCGTAGCCCTCTACGGGCTTCCAAATATCCCTTTGCCAATTCCACAAGAACAGCCTTAGCGAAAGGCTTCTTGAAGGGAAAGATGTAACTCTGTGAGATGAATTAACAGAACACAGAGCAGTTTCTCAGAAAGCTTCTTTCCAGTTTTGAACGGAAGATATTTCCTTTTTCACCATAGCCCTCTATGGGCTTCCAAATATCCCTTTGCCAATTCCACAAGAACAGCCTTAGCGAAAGGCTTCTTGAAGGGAAAGATGTAACTCTGTGAGATGAATTAACAGAACACAGAGCAGTTTCTCAGAAAGCTTCTTTCCAGTTTTGAACGGAAGATATTTCCTTTTTCACCATAGCCCTCTATGGGCTTCCAAATATCCCTTTGCCAATTCCACAAGAACAGCCTTAGCGAAAGGCTTCTTGAAGGGAAAGATGTAACTCTGTGAGATGAATTAACAGAACACAGAGCAGTTTCTCAGAAAGCTTCTTTCCAGTTTTGAACGGAAGATATTTCCTTTTTCACCATAGCCCTCTATGGGCTTCCAAATATCCCTTTGCCAATTCCTCAAGAACAGCCTTAGCGAAAGGGTTCTTGAAGGGAAAGATGTAACTCTCTGAGATGAATTAACAGAACACAGAGCAGTTTCTCAGAAAGCTTCTTTCCAGTTTTGAACGGAAGATATTTCCTTTTTCACCATAGCCCTCTATGGGCTTCCAAATATCCCTTTGCCAATTCCACAAGAACAGCCTTAGCGAAAGGCTTCTTGAAGGGAAAGATGTAACTCTGTGAGGTGAATTAACAGAACACAGAGCAGTTTCTCAGAAAGCTTCTTTCCAATTTTGAACGGAAGATATTTTCTTTTTCACCATAGCCCTCTATGGGCTTCCAAATATCCCTTTGCCAATTCCACAAGAACAGCCTTAGCTAAAGGCTTCTTGAAGGGAAAGATGTAACTCTGTGAGATGAATTAACAGAACACAGAGCAGTTTCTCAGAAAGCTTCTTTCGAGTTTTGAACGGAAGATATTTCCTTTTTCACCATAGCCCTCTATGGGCTTCCAAATATCCCTTTACCAATTCCACAAGAACAGTCTTAGCGAAAGGCTTCTTGAAGGGAAAGATGTAACTCCGTGAGATGAATTAACAGAACACAGAGCAGTTTCTCAGAAAGCTTCTTTCCAGTTTTGAACGGAAGATATTTCCTTTTTCACCATAGCCCTCTATGGGCTTCCAAATATCCCTTTGCCAATTCCACAAGAACAGCCTTAGCGAAAGGCTTCTTGAAGGGAAAGATGTAACTCTGTGAGATGAATTAACAGAACACAGAGCAGTTTCTCTGAAAGCTTCTTTCCAGTTTTGAACGGAAGATATTTCCTTTTTCACCATAGCCCTCTACGGGCTTCCAAATATCCCTTTGCCAATTCCACAAGAACAGCCTTAGCGAAAGGCTTCTTGAAGGGAAAGATGTAACTCTGTGAGATGAATTAACAGAACACAGAGCAGTTTCTCAGAAAGCTTCTTTCCAGTTTTGAACGGAAGATATTTCCTTTTTCACCATAGCCCTCTATGGGCTTCCAAATATCCCTTTGCCAATTCCCCAAGAACAGCCTTAGCGAAAGGCTTCTTGAAGGGAAAGATGTAACTCTGTGAGATGAATGAACAGAACACAGAATAGTTTCTCAGAAAGCTTCTTTCTAGTTTTGAACGGAAGATATTTCCTTTTTCACCGTAGCCCTCTATGGGCTTCCAAATATCCCTTTGCCAATTCCACAAGAACAGCCTTAGCGAAAGGCTTCTTGAAGGGAAAGACGTAACTCTGTGAGATGAATTAACAGAACACAGAGCAGTTTCTCAGAAAGCTTCTTTCCAGTTTTGAACGGAAGATATTTCCTTTTTCACCATAGCCCTCTATGGGCTTCCAAATATCCCTTTGCCAATTCCACAAGAACAGCCTTAGCGAAAGGCTTCTTGAAGGGAAAGATGTAACTCTGTGAGATGAATTAACAGAACACAGAGCAGTTTCTCAGAAAGCTTCTTTCCAGTTTTGAACGGAAGATATTTCCTTTCTCACCATAGCCCTCTATGGGCTTCCAAATATCCCTTTGCCAATTCCACAAGAACAGCCTTAGCGAAAGGCTTCTTGAAGGGAAAGATGTAACTCTGTGAGATGAATGAACAGAACACAGAGCAGTTTCTCAGAAAGCTTCTTTCCAGTTTTGAACGGAAGATATTTCCTTTTTCACCAGAGCCCTCTATGGGCTTCCAAATATCCCTTTGCCAATTCCACAAGAACAGCCTTAGCGAAAGGCTTCTTGAAGGGAAAGATGTAACTCTGTGAGATGAATTAACAGAACACAGAGCAGTTTCTCAGAAAGCTTCTTTCCAGTTTTGAACGGAAGATATTTCCTTTTTCATCATAGCCCTCTATGGGCTTCCAAATATCCCTTTGCCAATTCCACAAGAACAGCCTTAGCGAAAGGCTTCTTGAAGGGAAAGATGTAACTCTGTGAGATGAATTAACAGAACACAGAGCAGTTTCTCACAAAGCTTCTTTCCAGTTTTGAACGGAAGATATTTCCTTTTTCACCATAGCCCTCTATGGGCTTCCAAATATCCCTTTGCCAATTCCACAAGAACAGCCTTAGCGAAAGGCTTCTTGAAGGGAAAGATGTAACTCTGTGAGGTGAATTAACAGAACACAGAGCAGTTTCTCAGAATGCTTCTTTCGAGTTTTGAACGGAAGATATTTCCTTTTTCACCATAGCCCTCTATGGGCTTCCAAATATCCCTTTGCCAATTCCACAAGAACAGTCTTAGCGAAAGACTTCTTGAAGGGAAAGATGTAACTCTGTGAGATGAATTAACAGAACACAGAGCAGTTTCTCAGAAAGCTTCTTTCCAGTTTTGAACGGATGATATTTCCTTTTTCACCATAGCCCTCTATGGGCTTCCAAATATCCCTTTGCCAATTCCACAAGAACAGCCTTAGCGAAAGGCTTCTTGAAGGGAAAGATGTAACTCTGTGAGATGAATTAACAGAACACAGAGCAGTTTCTCAGAAAGCTTCTTTCCAGTTTTGAACGGAAGATATTTCCTTTTTCACCATAGCCCTCTATGGGCTTCCAAATATCCCTTTGCCAATTCCACAAGAACAGCCTTAGCGAAAGGCTTCTTGAAGGGAAAGATGTAACTTTGTGAGATGAATTAACAGAACACAGAGCAGTTTCTCAGAAAGCTTCTTTCCAGTTTTGAACGGAAGATATTTCCTTTTTCACCATAGCCCTCTATGGGCTTCCAAATATCCCTTTGCCAATTCCACAAGAACAGCCTTAGCGAAAGGCTTCTTGAAGGGAAAGATGTAACTCTGTGAGATGAATTAACAGAACACAGAGCAGTTTCTCAGAAAGCTTCTTTGCAGTTTTGAACGGAAGATATTTCCTTTTTCACCATAGCCCTCTATGGGCTTCCAAATATCCCTTTGCCAATTCCCCAAGAACAGCCTTAGCGAAAGGCTTCTTGAAAGGAAAGACGTAACTCTGTGACATGAATTAACAGAACACAGAGCAGTTTCTCAGAAAGCTTCTTTCCAGTTTTGAACGGAAGATATTTCCTTTTTCACCATAGCCCTCTATGGGCTTCCAAATATCCCTTTGCCAATTCCACAAGAACAGCCTTAGCGAAAGACTTCTGGAAGGGAAAGATGTAACTCTGTGAGATGAATTAACAGAACACAGAGCAGTTTCTCAGAAAGCTTCTTTCCAGTTTTGAACGGAAGATAATTCCTTTTTCACCATAGCCCTCTATGGGCTTCCAAATATCCCTTTGCCAATTCCACAAGAACAGCCTTAGCGAAAGGCTTCTTGAAGGGAAGATGTAACTCTGTGAGATGAATTAACAGAACACAGAGCAGTTTCTCAGAAAGCTTCTTTCCAGTTTTGAACGGAAGATATTTTCTTTTTCACCATAGCCCTCTATGGGCTTCCAAATATCCCTTTGCCAATTCCACAAGAACAGCCTTAGCGAAAGGCTTCTTGAAGGGAAAGATGTAACTCTGTGAGATGAATTAACAGAACACAGAGCAGTTTCTCAGAAAGCTTCTTTCCAGTTTTGAACGGAAGATATTTCCTTTTTCACCATAGCCCTCTATGGGCTTCCAAATATCCCTTTGCCAATTCCACAAGAACAGCCTTAGCGAAAGGCTTCTTGAAGGGAAAGATGTAACTCTGTGAGATGAATTAACAGAACACAGAGCAGTTTCTCAGAAAGATTCTTTCCAGTTTTGAACGGAAGATATTTCCTTTTTCACCATAGCCCTCTATGGGCTTCGAAATATCCCTTTGCCAATTCCACAAGAACAGCCTTAGCGAAAGGCTTCTTGAAGGGAAAGATGTAACTCTGTGAGATGAATGAACAGAACACAGAGCAGTTTCTCAGAAAGCTTCTTTCCAGTTTTGAACGGAAGATATTTCCTTTTTCACCATAGCCCTCTATGGGCTTCCAAATATCCCTTTGCCAATTCCACAAGAACAGCCTTAGCGAAAGGCTTCTTGAAGGGAAAGATGTAACTTTGTGAGATGAATTAAGAGAACACCGAGCAGTTTCTCAGAAAGCTTCTTTCCAGTTTTGAACGGAAGATATTTCCTTTTTCACCATAGCCCTCTGTGGGCTTCCAAATATCCCTTTGCCAATTCCACAAGAACAGCCTTAGCGAAAGGCTTCTTGAAGGGAAAGATGTAACTCTGTGAGATGAATTAACAGAACACAGAGCAGTTTCTCAGAAAGCTTCTTTCCAGTTTTGAACGGAAGATATTTCCTTTTTCACCATAGCCCTCTATGGGCTTCCAAATATCCCTTTGCCAATTCCACAAGAACAGCCTTAACGAAAGGCTTCTTGAAGGGAAAGATGTAACTCATTGAGATGAATTAACAGAACACAGAGCAGTTTCTCAGAAAGCTTCTTTCCAGTTTTGAACGGAAGATATTTCCTTTTTCACCATAGCCCTCTACGGGCTTCCAAATATCCCTTTGCCAATTCCACAAGAACAGCCTTAGCGAAAGGCTTCTTGAAGGGAAAGATGTAACTCTGTGAGATGAATTAACAGAACACAGAGCAGTTTCTCAGAAAGCTTCTTTCCTGTTTTGAACGGAAGATATTTCCTTTTTCACCATAGCCCTCTATGGGCTTCCAAATATCCCTTTGCCAATTCCACAAGAACAGCCTTAGCGAAAGGCTTCTTGAAGGGAAAGATGTAACTCTGTGAGATGAATTAACAGAACACAGAGCAGTTTCTCAGAAAGCTTCTTTCCAGTTTTGAACGGAAGATATTTCCTTTTTCACCATAGCCCTCTATGGGCTTCCAAATATCCCTTTGCCAATTCCTCAAGAACAGCCTTAGCGAAAGGCTTCTTGAAGGGAAAGATGTAACTCTGTGAGATGAATTAACAGAACACAGAGCAGTTTCTCAGAAAGCTTCTTTCCAGTTTTGAACGGAAGATATTTCCTTTTTCACCATAGCCCTCTATGGGCTTCCAAATATCCCTTTGCCAATTCGACAAGAACAGCCTTAGCGAAAGGCTTCTTGAAGGGAAAGATGTAACTCTGTGAGATGAATTAACAGAACACAGAGCAGTTTCTCAGAAAGCTTCTTTCCAGTTTTGAACGGAAGATATTTCCTTTTTCACCATAGCCCTCTATGGGCTTCCAAATATCCCTTTGCCAATTCCCCAAGAACAGCCTTAGCGAAAGGCTTCTTGAAAGGAAAGACGTAACTCTGTGAGATGAATTAACAGAACACAGAGTAGTTTCTCAGAAAGCTTCTTTCCAGTTTTGAACGGAAGATATTTCCTTTTTCACCATAGCCCTCTATGGGCTTCCAAATATCCCTTTGCCAATTCCACAAGAACAGCCTTAGCGAAAGACTTCTTGAAGGGAAAGATGTAACTCTGTGAGATGAATTAACAGAACAAAGAGCAGTTTCTCAGAAAGCTTCTTTCCAGTTTTGAACGGAAGATAATTCCTTTTTCACCATAGCCCTCTATGGGCTTCCAAATATCTCTTGGCCAATTCCACAAGAACAGCCTTAGCGAAAGGCTTCTTGAAGGGAAGATGTAACTCTGTGAGATGAATTAACAGAACACAGAGCAGTTTCTCAGAAAGCTTCTTTCCAGTTTTGAACGGAAGATATTTCCTTTTTCACCATAGCCCTCTATGGGCTTCCAAATATCCCTTTGCCAATTCCCCAAGAACAGCCTTAGCGAAAGGCTTCTTGAAAGGAAAGACGTAACTCTGTGACATGAATTAACAGAACACAGAGCAGTTTCTCAGAAAGCTTCTTTCCAGTTTTGAACGGAAGATATTTCCTTTTTCACCATAGCCCTCTACGGGCTTCCAAATATCCCTTTGCCAATTCCACAAGAACAGCCTTAGCGAAAGGCTTCTTGAAGGGAAAGATGTAACTCTGTGAGATGAATGAACAGAACACAGAGCAGTTTCTCAGAAAGCTTCTTTCCAGTTTTGAACGGAAGATATTTCCTTTTTCACCATAGCCCTCTACGGGCTTCCAAATATCCCTTTGCCAATTCCACAAGAACAGCCTTAGCGAAAGGCTTCTTGAAGGGAAAGATGTAACTCTGTGAGATAAATTAACAGAACACACAGCAGTTTCTCAGAAAGCTTCTTTCCTGTTTTGAACGGAAGATATTTCCTTTTTCACCGTAGCCCTCTATGGGCTTCCAAATATCCCTTTGCCAATTCCACAAGAACAGCCTTAGCGAAAGGCTTCTTGAAGGGAAAGATGTAACTCTGTGAGGTGAATTAACAGAACACAGAGCAGTTTCTCAGAAAGCTTCTTTCCAGTTTTGAACGGAAGATATTTCCTTTTTCACCGTAGCCCTCTATGGGCTTCCAAATATCCCTTTGCCAATTCCACAAGAACAGCCTTAGCGAAAGGCTTCTTGAAGGGAAAGATGTAACTCTGTGAGATGAATGAACAGAACACAGAGCAGTTTCTCAGAAAGCTTCTTTCCAGTTTTGAACGGAAGATATTTCCTTTTTCACCATAGCCCTCTATGGGCTTCCAAATATCCCTTTGCCAATTCCACAAGAACAGCCTTAGCGAAAGGCTTCTTGAAGGGAAAGATGTAACTCTGTGAGATGAATTAACAGAACACAGAGCAGTTTCTTAGAAAGCTTCTTTCGAGTTTTGAACGGAAGATATTTCCTTTTTCACCATAGCCCTCTATGGGCTTCCAAATATCCCTTTGCCAATTCCACAAGAACAGCCTTAGCGAAAGGCTTCTTGAAGGGAAAGATGTAACTCTGTGAGATGAATTAACAGAACACAGAGCAGTTTCTCAGAAAGCTTCTTTCCAGTTTTGAACGGAAGATATTTCCTTTTTCACCGTAGCCCTCTATGGGCTTCCAAATATCCCTTTGCCAATTCCACAAGAACAGCCTTAGCGAAAGGCTTCTTGAAGGGAAAGATGTAACTCTGTGAGATGAATTAACAGAACACAGAGCAGTTTCTCAGAAAGCTTCTTTCCAGTTTTGAACGGAAGATATTTCCTTTTTCACCATAGCCCTCTATGGGCTTCCAAATATCCCTTTGCCAATTCCACAAGAACAGCCTTAGCGAAAGGCTTCTTGAAGGGAAAGATGTAACTCTGTGAGATGAATTAACAGAACACAGAGCAGTTTCTCAGAAAGCTTCTTTGCAGTTTTGAACGGAAGATATTTCCTTTTTCACCATAGCCCTCTATGGGCTTCCAAATATCCCTTTGCCAATTCCCCAAGAACAGCCTTAGCGAAAGGCTTCTTGAAAGGAAAGACGTAACTCTGTGACATGAATTAACAGAACACAGAGCAGTTTCTCAGAAAGCTTCTTTCCAGTTTTGAACGGAAGATATTTCCTTTTTCACCATAGCCCTCTATGGGCTTCCAAATATCCCTTTGCCAATTCCACAAGAACAGCCTTAGCGAAAGACTTCTGGAAGGGAAAGATGTAACTCTGTGAGATGAATTAACAGAACACAGAGCAGTTTCTCAGAAAGCTTCTTTCCAGTTTTGAACGGAAGATAATTCCTTTTTCACCATAGCCCTCTATGGGCTTCCAAATATCCCTTTGCCAATTCCACAAGAACAGCCTTAGCGAAAGGCTTCTTGAAGGGAAGATGTAACTCTGTGAGATGAATTAACAGAACACAGAGCAGTTTCTCAGAAAGCTTCTTTCCAGTTTTGAACGGAAGATATTTTCTTTTTCACCATAGCCCTCTATGGGCTTCCAAATATCCCTTTGCCAATTCCACAAGAACAGCCTTAGCGAAAGGCTTCTTGAAGGGAAAGATGTAACTCTGTGAGATGAATTAACAGAACACAGAGCAGTTTCTCAGAAAGCTTCTTTCCAGTTTTGAACGGAAGATATTTCCTTTTTCACCATAGCCCTCTATGGGCTTCCAAATATCCCTTTGCCAATTCCACAAGAACAGCCTTAGCGAAAGGCTTCTTGAAGGGAAAGATGTAACTCTGTGAGATGAATTAACAGAACACAGAGCAGTTTCTCAGAAAGATTCTTTCCAGTTTTGAACGGAAGATATTTCCTTTTTCACCATAGCCCTCTATGGGCTTCGAAATATCCCTTTGCCAATTCCACAAGAACAGCCTTAGCGAAAGGCTTCTTGAAGGGAAAGATGTAACTCTGTGAGATGAATGAACAGAACACAGAGCAGTTTCTCAGAAAGCTTCTTTCCAGTTTTGAACGGAAGATATTTCCTTTTTCACCATAGCCCTCTATGGGCTTCCAAATATCCCTTTGCCAATTCCACAAGAACAGCCTTAGCGAAAGGCTTCTTGAAGGGAAAGATGTAACTTTGTGAGATGAATTAAGAGAACACCGAGCAGTTTCTCAGAAAGCTTCTTTCCAGTTTTGAACGGAAGATATTTCCTTTTTCACCATAGCCCTCTGTGGGCTTCCAAATATCCCTTTGCCAATTCCACAAGAACAGCCTTAGCGAAAGGCTTCTTGAAGGGAAAGATGTAACTCTGTGAGATGAATTAACAGAACACAGAGCAGTTTCTCAGAAAGCTTCTTTCCAGTTTTGAACGGAAGATATTTCCTTTTTCACCATAGCCCTCTATGGGCTTCCAAATATCCCTTTGCCAATTCCACAAGAACAGCCTTAACGAAAGGCTTCTTGAAGGGAAAGATGTAACTCATTGAGATGAATTAACAGAACACAGAGCAGTTTCTCAGAAAGCTTCTTTCCAGTTTTGAACGGAAGATATTTCCTTTTTCACCATAGCCCTCTACGGGCTTCCAAATATCCCTTTGCCAATTCCACAAGAACAGCCTTAGCGAAAGGCTTCTTGAAGGGAAAGATGTAACTCTGTGAGATGAATTAACAGAACACAGAGCAGTTTCTCAGAAAGCTTCTTTCCTGTTTTGAACGGAAGATATTTCCTTTTTCACCATAGCCCTCTATGGGCTTCCAAATATCCCTTTGCCAATTCCACAAGAACAGCCTTAGCGAAAGGCTTCTTGAAGGGAAAGATGTAACTCTGTGAGATGAATTAACAGAACACAGAGCAGTTTCTCAGAAAGCTTCTTTCCAGTTTTGAACGGAAGATATTTCCTTTTTCACCATAGCCCTCTATGGGCTTCCAAATATCCCTTTGCCAATTCCTCAAGAACAGCCTTAGCGAAAGGCTTCTTGAAGGGAAAGATGTAACTCTGTGAGATGAATTAACAGAACACAGAGCAGTTTCTCAGAAAGCTTCTTTCCAGTTTTGAACGGAAGATATTTCCTTTTTCACCATAGCCCTCTATGGGCTTCCAAATATCCCTTTGCCAATTCGACAAGAACAGCCTTAGCGAAAGGCTTCTTGAAGGGAAAGATGTAACTCTGTGAGATGAATTAACAGAACACAGAGCAGTTTCTCAGAAAGCTTCTTTCCAGTTTTGAACGGAAGATATTTCCTTTTTCACCATAGCCCTCTATGGGCTTCCAAATATCCCTTTGCCAATTCCCCAAGAACAGCCTTAGCGAAAGGCTTCTTGAAAGGAAAGACGTAACTCTGTGAGATGAATTAACAGAACACAGAGTAGTTTCTCAGAAAGCTTCTTTCCAGTTTTGAACGGAAGATATTTCCTTTTTCACCATAGCCCTCTATGGGCTTCCAAATATCCCTTTGCCAATTCCACAAGAACAGCCTTAGCGAAAGACTTCTTGAAGGGAAAGATGTAACTCTGTGAGATGAATTAACAGAACAAAGAGCAGTTTCTCAGAAAGCTTCTTTCCAGTTTTGAACGGAAGATAATTCCTTTTTCACCATAGCCCTCTATGGGCTTCCAAATATCTCTTGGCCAATTCCACAAGAACAGCCTTAGCGAAAGGCTTCTTGAAGGGAAGATGTAACTCTGTGAGATGAATTAACAGAACACAGAGCAGTTTCTCAGAAAGCTTCTTTCCAGTTTTGAACGGAAGATATTTCCTTTTTCACCATAGCCCTCTATGGGCTTCCAAATATCCCTTTGCCAATTCCCCAAGAACAGCCTTAGCGAAAGGCTTCTTGAAAGGAAAGACGTAACTCTGTGACATGAATTAACAGAACACAGAGCAGTTTCTCAGAAAGCTTCTTTCCAGTTTTGAACGGAAGATATTTCCTTTTTCACCATAGCCCTCTACGGGCTTCCAAATATCCCTTTGCCAATTCCACAAGAACAGCCTTAGCGAAAGGCTTCTTGAAGGGAAAGATGTAACTCTGTGAGATGAATGAACAGAACACAGAGCAGTTTCTCAGAAAGCTTCTTTCCAGTTTTGAACGGAAGATATTTCCTTTTTCACCATAGCCCTCTACGGGCTTCCAAATATCCCTTTGCCAATTCCACAAGAACAGCCTTAGCGAAAGGCTTCTTGAAGGGAAAGATGTAACTCTGTGAGATAAATTAACAGAACACACAGCAGTTTCTCAGAAAGCTTCTTTCCTGTTTTGAACGGAAGATATTTCCTTTTTCACCGTAGCCCTCTATGGGCTTCCAAATATCCCTTTGCCAATTCCACAAGAACAGCCTTAGCGAAAGGCTTCTTGAAGGGAAAGATGTAACTCTGTGAGGTGAATTAACAGAACACAGAGCAGTTTCTCAGAAAGCTTCTTTCCAGTTTTGAACGGAAGATATTTCCTTTTTCACCGTAGCCCTCTATGGGCTTCCAAATATCCCTTTGCCAATTCCACAAGAACAGCCTTAGCGAAAGGCTTCTTGAAGGGAAAGATGTAACTCTGTGAGATGAATGAACAGAACACAGAGCAGTTTCTCAGAAAGCTTCTTTCCAGTTTTGAACGGAAGATATTTCCTTTTTCACCATAGCCCTCTATGGGCTTCCAAATATCCCTTTGCCAATTCCACAAGAACAGCCTTAGCGAAAGGCTTCTTGAAGGGAAAGATGTAACTCTGTGAGATGAATTAACAGAACACAGAGCAGTTTCTTAGAAAGCTTCTTTCGAGTTTTGAACGGAAGATATTTCCTTTTTCACCATAGCCCTCTATGGGCTTCCAAATATCCCTTTGCCAATTCCACAAGAACAGCCTTAGCGAAAGGCTTCTTGAAGGGAAAGATGTAACTCTGTGAGATGAATTAACAGAACACAGAGCAGTTTCTCAGAAAGCTTCTTTCCAGTTTTGAACGGAAGATATTTCCTTTTTCACCGTAGCCCTCTATGGGCTTCCAAATATCCCTTTGCCAATTCCACAAGAACAGCCTTAGCGAAAGGCTTCTTGAAGGGAAAGATGTAACTCTGTGAGATGAATTAACAGAACACAGAGCAGTTTCTCAGAAAGCTTCTTTCCAGTTTTGAACGGAAGATATTTCCTTTTTCACCATAGCCCTCCATGGGCTTCCAAATATCCCTTTGCCAATTCCACAAGAACAGCCTTAGCGAAAGGCTTCTTGAAGGGAAAGATGTAACTCTGTGAGATGAATTAACAGAACACAGAGCAGTTTCTCAGAAAGCTTCTTTCCTGTTTTGAACGGAAGATATTTCCTTTTTCACCATAGCCCTCTATGGGCTTCCAAATATCCCTTTGCCAATTCCACAAGAACAGCCTTAGCGAAAGGCTTCTTGAAGGTAAAGATGTAACTCTGTGAGATGAATTAACAGAACACAGAGCAGTTTCTCAGAAAGCTTCTTTCCAGTTTTGAACGGAAGATATTTCCTTTTTCACCATAGCCCTCTATGGGCTTCCAAATATCCCTTTGCCAATTCCACAAGAACAGCCTTAGCGAAAGGCTTCTTGAAGGGAAAGATGTAACTCTGTGAGATGAATTAACAGAACACAGAGCAGTTTCTCAGAAAGCTTCTTTCCAGTTTTGAACGGAAGATATTTCCTTTTTCACCATAGCCCTCTATGGGCTTCCAAATATCCCTTTGCCAATTCCCCAAGAACAGCCTTAGCGAAAGGCTTCTTGAAGGGAAAGATGTAACTCTGTGAGATGAATTAACAGAACACAGAGCAGTTTCTCAGAAAGCTTCTTTCCAGTTTTGAACGGAAGATATTTCCTTTTTCACCATAGCCCTCTATGGGCTTCCAAATATCCCTTTGCCAATTCCACAAGAACAGCCTTAGCGAAAGGCTTCTTGAAGGGAAAGATGTAACTCTGTGAGATGAATGAACAGAACACAGAGCAGTTTCTCAGAAAGCTTCTTTCCAGTTTTGAACGGAAGATATTTCCTTTTTCACCATAGCCCTCTATGGGCTTCCAAATATCCCTTTGCCAATTCCCCAAGAACAGCCTTAGCGAAAGGCTTCTTGAAAGGAAAGACGTAACTCTGTGAGATGAATTAACAGAACACAGAGCAGTTTCTCAGAAAGCTTCTTTCCAGTTTTGAACGGAAGATATTTCCTTTTTCACCATAGCCCTCTATGGGCTTCCAAATATCCCTTTGCCAATTCCACAAGAACAGCCTTAGCGAAAGACTTCTTGAAGGGAAAGATGTAACTCTGCGAGATGAATTAACAGAACAAAGAGCAGTTTCTCAGAAAGTTTCTTTCCAGTTTTGAACATAAGATAATTCCTTTTTCACCATAGCCCTCTATGGGCTTCCAAATATCCCTTTGCCAATTCCACAAGAACAGCCTTAGCGAAAGGATCCTTGAAGGGAAGATGTAACTCTGTGAGATGAATTAACAGAACACAGAGCAGTTTCTCAGAAAGCTTCTTTCCAGTTTTGAACGGAAGATATTTTCTTTTTCACCATAGCCCTCTATGGGTTTCCAAATATCCCTTTGCCAATTCCACAAGAACAGCCTTAGCGAAAGGCTTCTTGAAGGGAAAGATGTAACTCTGTGAGGTGAATTAACAGAACACAGAGCAGTTTCTCAGAAAGCTTCTTTCCAGTTTTGAACGGAAGATATTTCCTTTTTCACCATAGCCCTCTATGGGCTTCCAAATATCCCTTTGCCAATTCCACAAGAACAGCCTTAGCGAAAGGCTTCTTGAAGGGAAAGATGTAACTCTGTGAGATGAATTAACAGAACACAGAGCAGTTTCTCAGAAAGCTTCTTTCCAGTTTTGAACGGAAGATATTTCCTTTTTCACCATAGCCCTCTATGGGCTTCCAAATATCCCTTTGCCAATTCCCCAAGAACAGCCTTAGCGAAAGGCTTCTTGAAAGGAAAGACGTAACTCTGTGAGATGAATTAACAGAACACAGAGTAGTTTCTCAGAAAGCTTCTTTCCAGTTTTGAACGGAAGATATTTCCTTTTTCACCATAGCCCTCTATGGGCTTCCAAATATCCCTTTGCCAATTCCACAAGAACAGCCTTAGCGAAAGACTTCTTGAAGGGAAAGATGTAACTCTGTGAGATGAATTAACAGAACAAAGAGCAGTTTCTCAGAAAGCTTCTTTCCAGTTTTGAACGGAAGATAATTCCTTTTTCACCATAGCCCTCTATGGGCTTCCAAATATCTCTTGGCCAATTCCACAAGAACAGCCTTAGCGAAAGGCTTCTTGAAGGGAAGATGTAACTCTGTGAGATGAATTAACAGAACACAGAGCAGTTTCTCAGAAAGCTTCTTTCCAGTTTTGAACGGAAGATATTTCCTTTTTCACCATAGCCCTCTATGGGCTTCCAAATATCCCTTTGCCAATTCCCCAAGAACAGCCTTAGCGAAAGGCTTCTTGAAAGGAAAGACGTAACTCTGTGACATGAATTAACAGAACACAGAGCAGTTTCTCAGAAAGCTTCTTTCCAGTTTTGAACGGAAGATATTTCCTTTTTCACCATAGCCCTCTACGGGCTTCCAAATATCCCTTTGCCAATTCCACAAGAGCAGCCTTAGCGAAAGGCTTCTTGAAGGGAATGATGTAACTCTGTGAGATGAATGAACAGAACACAGAGCAGTTTCTCAGAAAGCTTCTTTCCAGTTTTGAACGGAAGATATTTCCTTTTTCACCATAGCCCTCTACGGGCTTCCAAATATCCCTTTGCCAATTCCACAAGAACAGCCTTAGCGAAAGGCTTCTTGAAGGGAAAGATGTAACTCTGTGAGATGAATTAACAGAACACAGAGCAGTTTCTCAGAAAGCTTCTTTCCTGTTTTGAACGGAAGATATTTCCTTTTTCACCATAGCCCTCTATGGGCTTCCAAATATCCCTTTGCCAATTCCACAAGAACAGCCTTAGCGAAAGGCTTCTTGAAGGGAAAGATGTAACTCTGTGAGGTGAATTAACAGAACACAGAGCAGTTTCTCAGAAAGCTTCTTTCCAGTTTTGAACGGAAGATATTTCCTTTTTCACCATAGCCCTCTATGGGCTTCCAAATATCCCTTTGCCAATTCCACAAGAACAGCCTTAGCGAAAGGCTTCTTGAAGGGAAAGATGTAACTCTGTGAGATGAATTAACAGAACACAGAGCAGTTTCTCAGAAAGCTTCTTTCCAGTTTTGAACGGAAGATATTTCCTTTTTCACCATAGCCCTCTATGGGCTTCCAAATATCCCTTTGCCAATTCCACAAGAACAGCCTTAGCGAAAGGCTTCTTGAAGGGAAAGATGTAACTCTGTGAGATGAATTAACAGAACACAGAGCAGTTTCTCAGAAAGCTTCTTTCCAGTTTTGAACGGAAGATATTTCCTTTTTCACCATAGCCCTCTATGGGCTTCCAAATATCCCTTTGCCAATTCCCCAAGAACAGCCTTAGCGAAAGGCTTCTTGAAAGGAAAGACGTAACTCTGTGAGATGAATTAACAGAACACAGAGCAGTTTCTCAGAAAGCTTCTTTCCAGTTTTGAACGGAAGATATTTCCTTTTTCACCATAGCCCTCTATGGGCTTCCAAATATCCCTTTGCCAATTCCACAAGAACAGCCTTAGCGAAAGACTTCTTGAAGGGAAAGATGTAACTCTGTGAGATGAATTAACAGAACAAAGAGCAGTTTCTCAGAAAGCTTCTTTCCAGTTTTGAACGGAAGATAATTCCTTTTTCACCATAGCCCTCTATGGGCTTCCAAATATCCCTTGGCCAATTCCACAAGAACAGCCTTAGCGAAAGGCTTCTTGAAGGGAAGATGTAACTCTGTGAGATGAATGAACAGAACACAGAGCAGTTTCTCAGAAAGCTTCTTTCCAGTTTTGAACGGAAGATATTTCCTTTTTCACCATAGCCCTCTATGGGCTTCCAAATATCCCTTTGCCAATTCCCCAAGAACAGCCTTAGCGAAAGGCTTCTTTAAAGGAAAGACGTAACTCTGTGACATGAATTAACAGAACACAGAGCAGTTTCTCAGAAAGCTTCTTTCCAGTTTTGAACGGAAGATATTTCCTTTTTCACCATAGCCCTCTATGGGCTTCCAAATATCCCTTTGCCAATTCCACAAGAACAGCCTTAGCGAAAGACTTCTTGAAGGGAAAGATGTAACTCTGTGAGATGAATTAACAGAACAAAGAGCAGTTTCTCAGAAAGCTTCTTTCCAGTTTTGAACGGAAGATAATTCCTTTTTCACCATAGCCCTCTATGGGCTTCCAAATATCCCTTTGCCAATTCCACAAGAACAGCCTTAGCGAAAGGCTTCTTGAAGGGAAGATGTAACTCTGTGAGATGAATTAACAGAACACAGAGCAGTTTCTCAGAAAGCTTCTTTCCAGTTTTGAACGGAAGATATTTTCTTTTTCACCATAGCCCTCTATGGGCTTCCAAATATCCCTTTGCCAATTCCACAAGAACAGCCTTAGCGAAAGGCTTCTTGAAGGGAAAGATGTAACTCTGTGAGATGAATGAACAGAACACAGAGCAGTTTCTCAGAAAGCTTCTTTCCAGTTTTGAACGGAAGATATTTCCTTTTTCACCATAGCCCTCTATGGGCTTCCAAATATCCCTTTGCCAATTAAACAAGAACAGCCTTAACGAAAGGCTTCTTGAAGGGAAAGATGTAACTCTGTGAGATGAATTAACAGAACACAGAGCAGTTTCTCAGAAAGCTTCTTTCCAGTTTTGAACGGAAGATATTTCCTTTTTCACCATAGCCGTCTATGGGCTTCCAAATATCCCTTTGCCAATTCCACAAGAATAGCCTTAGCGAAAGGCTTCTTGAAGGGAAAGATGTAACTCTGTGAGATGAATTCACAGAACACAGAGCAGTTTCTCAGAAAGCTTCTTTCCAGTTTTGAACGGAAGATATTTCCTTTTTCACCATAGCCCTCTATGGGCTTCCAAATATCCCTTTGCCAATTCCACAAGAACAGCCTTAGCGAAAGGCTTCTTGAAGGGAAAGATGTAACTCTCTGAGATGAATTAACAGAACACAGAGCAGTTTCTCAGAAAGCTTCTTTCCAGTTTTGAACGGAAGATATTTCCTTTTTCACCATAGCCCTCTATGGGCTTCCAAATATCCCTTTGCCAATTCCACAAGAACAGCCTTAGCGAAAGGCTTCTTGAAGGGAAAGATGTAACTCTGTGAGATGAATTAACAGAACACAGAGCAGTTTCTCAGAAAGCTTCTTTCCAGTTTTGAACGGAAGATATTTCCTTTTTCACCATAGCCCTCTATGGGCTTCCAAATATCCCTTTGCCAATTCCACAAGAACAGCCTTAGCGAAAGGCTTCTTGAAGGGAAAGATGTAACTCTGTGAGATGAATTAACAGAACACAGAGCAGTTTCTCAGAAAGCTTCTTTCCTGTTTTGAACGGAAGATATTTCCTTTTTCACCATAGCCCTCTATGGGCTTCCAAATATCCCTTTGCCAATTCCACAAGAACAGCCTTAGCGAAAGGCTTCTTGAAGGTAAAGATGTAACTCTGTGAGATGAATTAACAGAACACAGAGCAGTTTCTCAGAAAGCTTCTTTCCAGTTTTGAACGGAAGATATTTCCTTTTTCACCATAGCCCTCTATGGGCTTCCAAATATCCCTTTGCCAATTCCACAAGAACAGCCTTAGCGAAAGGCTTCTTGAAGGGAAAGATGTAACTCTGTGAGATGAATTAACAGAACACAGAGCAGTTTCTCAGAAAGCTTCTTTCCAGTTTTGAACGGAAGATATTTCCTTTTTCACCATAGCCCTCTATGGGCTTCCAAATATCCCTTTGCCAATTCCACAAGAACAGCCTTAGCGAAAGGCTTCTTGAAGGGAAAGATGTAACTCTGTGAGATGAATTAACAGAACACAGAGCAGTTTCTCAGAAAGCTTCTTTCCAGTTTTGAACGGAAGATATTTCCTTTTTCACCATAGCCCTCTATGGGCTTCCAAATATCCCTTTGCCAATTCCCCAAGAACAGCCTTAGCGAAAGGCTTCTTGAAAGGAAAGACGTAACTCTGTGAGATGAATTAACAGAACACAGAGCAGTTTCTCAGAAAGCTTCTTTCCAGTTTTGAACGGAAGATATTTCCTTTTTCACCATAGCCCTCTATGGGCTTCCAAATATCCCTTTGCCAATTCCACAAGAACAGCCTTAGCGAAAGACTTCTTGAAGGGAAAGATGTAACTCTGCGAGATGAATTAACAGAACAAAGAGCAGTTTCTCAGAAAGTTTCTTTCCAGTTTTGAACATAAGATAATTCCTTTTTCACCATAGCCCTCTATGGGCTTCCAAATATCCCTTTGCCAATTCCACAAGAACAGCCTTAGCGAAAGGATCCTTGAAGGGAAGATGTAACTCTGTGAGATGAATTAACAGAACACAGAGCAGTTTCTCAGAAAGCTTCTTTCCAGTTTTGAACGGAAGATATTTTCTTTTTCACCATAGCCCTCTATGGGTTTCCAAATATCCCTTTGCCAATTCCACAAGAACAGCCTTAGCGAAAGGCTTCTTGAAGGGAAAGATGTAACTCTGTGAGGTGAATTAACAGAACACAGAGCAGTTTCTCAGAAAGCTTCTTTCCAGTTTTGAACGGAAGATATTTCCTTTTTCACCATAGCCCTCTATGGGCTTCCAAATATCCCTTTGCCAATTCCACAAGAACAGCCTTAGCGAAAGGCTTCTTGAAGGGAAAGATGTAACTCTGTGAGATGAATTAACAGAACACAGAGCAGTTTCTCAGAAAGCTTCTTTCCAGTTTTGAACGGAAGATATTTCCTTTTTCACCATAGCCCTCTATGGGCTTCCAAATATCCCTTTGCCAATTCCCCAAGAACAGCCTTAGCGAAAGGCTTCTTGAAAGGAAAGACGTAACTCTGTGAGATGAATTAACAGAACACAGAGTAGTTTCTCAGAAAGCTTCTTTCCAGTTTTGAACGGAAGATATTTCCTTTTTCACCATAGCCCTCTATGGGCTTCCAAATATCCCTTTGCCAATTCCACAAGAACAGCCTTAGCGAAAGACTTCTTGAAGGGAAAGATGTAACTCTGTGAGATGAATTAACAGAACAAAGAGCAGTTTCTCAGAAAGCTTCTTTCCAGTTTTGAACGGAAGATAATTCCTTTTTCACCATAGACCTCTATGGGCTTCCAAATATCTCTTGGCCAATTCCACAAGAACAGCCTTAGCGAAAGGCTTCTTGAAGGGAAGATGTAACTCTGTGAGATGAATTAACAGAACACAGAGCAGTTTCTCAGAAAGCTTCTTTCCAGTTTTGAACGGAAGATATTTCCTTTTTCACCATAGCCCTCTATGGGCTTCCAAATATCCCTTTGCCAATTCCCCAAGAACAGCCTTAGCGAAAGGCTTCTTGAAAGGAAAGACGTAACTCTGTGACATGAATTAACAGAACACAGAGCAGTTTCTCAGAAAGCTTCTTTCCAGTTTTGAACGGAAGATATTTCCTTTTTCACCATAGCCCTCTACGGGCTTCCAAATATCCCTTTGCCAATTCCACAAGAGCAGCCTTAGCGAAAGGCTTCTTGAAGGGAAAGATGTAACTCTGTGAGATGAATGAACAGAACACAGAGCAGTTTCTCAGAAAGCTTCTTTCCAGTTTTGAACGGAAGATATTTCCTTTTTCACCATAGCCCTCTACGGGCTTCCAAATATCCCTTTGCCAATTCCACAAGAACAGCCTTAGCGAAAGGCTTCTTGAAGGGAAAGATGTAACTCTGTGAGATGAATTAACAGAACACAGAGCAGTTTCTCAGAAAGCTTCTTTCCTGTTTTGAACGGAAGATATTTCCTTTTTCACCATAGCCCTCTATGGGCTTCCAAATATCCCTTTGCCAATTCCACAAGAACAGCCTTAGCGAAAGGCTTCTTGAAGGGAAAGATGTAACTCTGTGAGGTGAATTAACAGAACACAGAGCAGTTTCTCAGAAAGCTTCTTTCCAGTTTTGAACGGAAGATATTTCCTTTTTCACCATAGCCCTCTATGGGCTTCCAAATATCCCTTTGCCAATTCCACAAGAACAGCCTTAGCGAAAGGCTTCTTGAAGGGAAAGATGTAACTCTGTGAGATGAATTAACAGAACACAGAGCAGTTTCTCAGAAAGCTTCTTTCCAGTTTTGAACGGAAGATATTTCCTTTTTCACCATAGCCCTCTATGGGCTTCCAAATATCCCTTTGCCAATTCCACAAGAACAGCCTTAGCGAAAGGCTTCTTGAAGGGAAAGATGTAACTCTGTGAGATGAATTAACAGAACACAGAGCAGTTTCTCAGAAAGCTTCTTTCCAGTTTTGAACGGAAGATATTTCCTTTTTCACCATAGCCCTCTATGGGCTTCCAAATATCCCTTTGCCAATTCCCCAAGAACAGCCTTAGCGAAAGGCTTCTTGAAAGGAAAGACGTAACTCTGTGAGATGAATTAACAGAACACAGAGCAGTTTCTCAGAAAGCTTCTTTCCAGTTTTGAACGGAAGATATTTCCTTTTTCACCATAGCCCTCTATGGGCTTCCAAATATCCCTTTGCCAATTCCACAAGAACAGCCTTAGCGAAAGACTTCTTGAAGGGAAAGATGTAACTCTGTGAGATGAATTAACAGAACAAAGAGCAGTTTCTCAGAAAGCTTCTTTCCAGTTTTGAACGGAAGATAATTCCTTTTTCACCATAGCCCTCTATGGGCTTCCAAATATCCCTTGGCCAATTCCACAAGAACAGCCTTAGCGAAAGGCTTCTTGAAGGGAAGATGTAACTCTGTGAGATGAATTAACAGAACACAGAGCAGTTTCTCAGAAAGCTTCTTTCCAGTTTTGAACGGAAGATATTTCCTTTTTCACCATAGCCCTCTATGGGCTTCCAAATATCCCTTTGCCAATTCCCCAAGAACAGCCTTAGCGAAAGGCTTCTTTAAAGGAAAGACGTAACTCTGTGACATGAATTAACAGAACACAGAGCAGTTTCTCAGAAAGCTTCTTTCCAGTTTTGAACGGAAGATATTTCCTTTTTCACCATAGCCCTCTATGGGCTTCCAAATATCCCTTTGCCAATTCCACAAGAACAGCCTTAGCGAAAGACTTCTTGAAGGGAAAGATGTAACTCTGTGAGATGAATTAACAGAACAAAGAGCAGTTTCTCAGAAAGCTTCTTTCCAGTTTTGAACGGAAGATAATTCCTTTTTCACCATAGCCCTCTATGGGCTTCCAAATATCCCTTTGCCAATTCCACAAGAACAGCCTTAGCGAAAGGCTTCTTGAAGGGAAGATGTAACTCTGTGAGATGAATTAACAGAACACAGAGCAGTTTCTCAGAAAGCTTCTTTCCAGTTTTGAACGGAAGATATTTTCTTTTTCACCATAGCCCTCTATGGGCTTCCAAATATCCCTTTGCCAATTCCACAAGAACAGCCTTAGCGAAAGGCTTCTTGAAGGGAAAGATGTAACTCTGTGAGATGAATGAACAGAACACAGAGCAGTTTCTCAGAAAGCTTCTTTCCAGTTTTGAACGGAAGATATTTCCTTTTTCACCATAGCCCTCTATGGGCTTCCAAATATCCCTTTGCCAATTCCACAAGAACAGCCTTAGCGAAAGGCTTCTTGAAGGGAAAGATGTAACTCTGTGAGATGAATTAACAGAACACAGAGCAGTTTCTCAGAAAGCTTCTTTCCAGTTTTGAACGGAAGATATTTCCTTTTTCACCATAGCCGTCTATGGGCTTCCAAATATCCCTTTGCCAATTCCACAAGAATAGCCTTAGCGAAAGGCTTCTTGAAGGGAAAGATGTAACTCTGTGAGATGAATTAACAGAACACAGAGCAGTTTCTCAGAAAGCTTCTTTCCAGTTTTGAACGGAAGATATTTCCTTTTTCACCATAGCCCTCTATGGGCTTCCAAATATCCCTTTGCCAATTCCACAAGAACAGCCTTAGCGAAAGGCTTCTTGAAGGGAAAGATGTAACTCTGTGAGATGAATTAACAGAACACAGAGCAGATTCTCAGAAAGCTTCTTTCCAGTTTTGAACGGAAGATATTTCCTTTTTCACCATAGCCCTCTATGGGCTTCCAAATATCCCTTTGCCAATTCCACAAGAACAGCCTTAGCGAAAGGCTTCTTGAAGGGAAAGATGTAACTCTGTGAGATGAATTAACAGAACACAGAGCAGTTTCTCAGAAAGCTTCTTTCCAGTTTTGAACGGAAGATATTTCCTTTTTCACCGTAGCCCTCTATGGGCTTCCAAATATCCCTTTGCCAATTCCACAAGAACAGCCTTAGCGAAAGGCTTCTTGAAGGGAAAGATGTAACTCTGTGAGATGAATTAACAGAACACAGAGCAGTTTCTTAGAAAGCTTCTTTCCAGTTTTGAACGGAAGATATTTCCTTTTTCACCATAGCCCTCTATGGGCTTCCAAATATCCCTTTGCCAATTCCTCAAGAACAGCCTTAGCGAAAGGCTTCTTGAAGGGAAAGATGTAACTCTCTGAGATGAATTAACAGAACACAGAGCAGTTTCTCAGAAAGCTTCTTTCCAGTTTTGAACGGAAGATATTTCCTTTTTCACCATAGCCCCCTATGGGCTTCCAAATATCCCTTTGCCAATTCCACAAGAACAGCCTTAGCGAAAGGCTTCTTGAAGGGAAAGATGTAACTCTGTGAGGTGAATTAATAGAACACAGAGCAGTTTCTCAGAAAGCTTCTTTCCAATTTTGAACGGAAGATATTTTCTTTTTCACCATAGCCCTCTATGGGCTTCCAAATATCCCTTTGCCAATTCCACAAGAACAGCCTTAGCGAAAGGCTTCTTGAAGGGAAAGATGTAACTCTGTGAGATGAATTAACAGAACACAGAGCAGATTCTCAGAAAGCTTCTTTCCAGTTTTGAACGGAAGATATTTCCTTTTTCACCATAGCCCTCTATGGGCTTCCAAATATCCCTTTGCCAATTCCACAAGAACAGCCTTAGCGAAAGGCTTCTTGAAGGGAAAGATGTAACTCTGTGAGATGAATTAACAGAACACAGAGCAGTTTCTCAGAAAGCTTCTTTCCAGTTTTGAACGGAAGATATTTCCTTTTTCACCGTAGCCCTCTATGGGCTTCCAAATATCCCTTTGCCAATTCCACAAGAACAGCCTTAGCGAAAGGCTTCTTGAAGGGAAAGATGTAACTCTGTGAGATGAATTAACAGAACACAGAGCAGTTTCTTAGAAAGCTTCTTTCCAGTTTTGAACGGAAGATATTTCCTTTTTCACCATAGCCCCCTATGGGCTTCCAAATATCCCTTTGCCAATTCCACAAGAACAGCCTTAGCGAAAGGCTTCTTGAAGGGAAAGATGTAACTCTGTGAGGTGAATTAATAGAACACAGAGCAGTTTCTCAGAAAGCTTCTTTCCAATTTTGAACGGAAGATATTTTCTTTTTCACCATAGCCCTCTATGGGCTTCCAAATATCCCTTTGCCAATTCCACAAGAACAGCCTTAGCGAAAGGCTTCTTGAAGGGAACGATGTAACTCTGTGAGATGAATTAACAGAACACAGAGCAGTTTCTCAGAAAGCTTCTTTCGAGTTTTGAACGGAAGATATTTCCTTTTTCACCATAGCCCTCTATGGGCTTCCAAATATCCCTTTGCCAATTCCACAAGAACAGTCTTAGCGAAAGGCTTCTTGAAGGGAAAGATGTAACTCCGTGAGATGAATTAACAGAACACAGAGCAGTTTCTCAGAAAGCTTCTTTCCAGTTTTGAACGGAAGATATTTCCTTTTTCACCATAGCCCTCTATGGGCTTCCAAATATCCCTTTGCCAATTCCACAAGAACAGCCTTAGCGAAAGGCTTATTGAAGGGAAAGATGTAACTCTGTGAGATGAATTAACAGAACACAGAGCAGTTTCTCTGATAGCTTCTTTCCAGTTTTGAACGGAAGATATTTCTTTTTTCACCATAGCCCTCTAAGGGCTTCCAAATATCCCTTTGCCAATTCCACAAGAACAGCCTTAGCGAAAGGCTTCTTGAAGGGAAAGATGTAACTCTGTGAGATGAATTAACAGAACACAGAGCAGTTTCTCAGAAAGCTTCTTTCCAGTTTTGAACGGAAGATATTTCCTTTTTCACCATAGCCCTCTATGGGCTTCCAAATATCCCTTTGCCAATTCCCCAAGAACAGCCTTAGCGAAAGGCTTCTTGAAGGGAAAGATGTAACTCTGTGAGATGAATTAACAGAACACAGAGCAGTTTCTCAGAAAGCTTCTTTCCAGTTTTGAACGGAAGATATTTCCTTTTTCACCATAGCCCTCTATGGGCTTCCAAATATCCCTTTGCCAATTCCACGAGAACAGCCTTAGCGAAAGGCTTCTTGAAGGGAAAGATGTAACTCTGTGAGATGAATGAACAGAACACAGAGCAGTTTCTCAGAAAGCTTCTTTCCAGTTTTGAACGGAAGATATTTCCTGTTTCACCATAGCCCTCTATGGGCTTCCAAATATCCCTTTGCCAATTCCACAAGAACAGCCTTAGCGAAAGTCTTCTTGAAGGGAAAGATGTAACTCTGTGAGATGAATTAACAGAACACAGAGCAGTTTCTCAGAAAGCTTCTTTCCAGTTTTGAACAGAAGATATTTCTTTTTTCACCATAGCCCTCTATGGGCTTCCAAATATCCCTTTGCCAATTCCACAAGAACAGCCTTAGCGAAAGGCTTCTTGAAGGGAAAGATGTAACTCTGTGAGATGAATTAACAGAACACAGAGCAGTTTCTCACAAAGCTTCTTTCCAGTTTTGAACGGAAGATATTTCCTTTTTCACCATAGCCCTCTATGGGCTTCCAAATATCCCTTTGCCAATTCCACAAGAACAGCCTTAGCGAAAGGCTTCTTGAAGGGAAAGATGTAACTCTGTGAGATGAATTAACAGAACACAGAGCGGTTTCTCAGAAAGCTTCTTTCCAGTTTTGAACGGAAGATATTTCCTTTTTCACCGTAGCCCTCTATGGGCTTCCAAATATCCCTTTGCCAATTCCACAAGAACAGCCTTAGCGAAAGGCTTCTTGAAGGGAAAGATGTAACTCTGTGAGATGAATTAACAGAACACAGAGCAGTTTCTCAGAAAGCTTCTTTCGAGTTTTGAACGGAAGATATTTCCTTTTTCACCATAGCCCTCTATGGGCTTCCAAATATCCCTTTGCCAATTCCACAAGAACAGCCTTAGCGAAAGGCTTCTTGAAGGGAAAGATGTAACTCTGTGAGATGAATTAACAGAACACAGAGCAGTTTCTCAGAAAGCTTCTTTCCAGTTTTGAACGGAAGATATTTCCTTTTTCACCATAGCCCTCTATGGGCTTCCAAATATCCCTTTGCCAATTCCACAAGAACAGCCTTAGCGAAAGGCTTCTTGAAGGGAAAGATGTAACTCTGTGAGGTGAATTAATAGAACACAGAGCAGTTTCTCAGAAAGCTTCTTTCCAATTTTGAACGGAAGATATTTTCTTTTTCACCATAGCCCTCTATGGGCTTCCAAATATCCCTTTGCCAATTCCACAAGAACAGCCTTAGCGAAAGGCTTCTTGAAGGGAACGATGTAACTCTGTGAGATGAATTAACAGAACACAGAGCAGTTTCTCAGAAAGCTTCTTTCGAGTTTTGAACGGAAGATATTTCCTTTTTCACCATAGCCCTCTATGGGCTTCCAAATATCCCTTTGCCAATTCCACAAGAACAGTCTTAGCGAAAGGCTTCTTGAAGGGAAAGATGTAACTCCGTGAGATGAATTAACAGAACACAGAGCAGTTTCTCAGAAAGCTTCTTTCCAGTTTTGAACGGAAGATATTTCCTTTTTCACCATAGCCCTCTATGGGCTTCCAAATATCCCTTTGCCAATTCCACAAGAACAGCCTTAGCGAAAGGCTTATTGAAGGGAAAGATGTAACTCTGTGAGATGAATTAACAGAACACAGAGCAGTTTCTCTGATAGCTTCTTTCCAGTTTTGAACGGAAGATATTTCTTTTTTCACCATAGCCCTCTACGGGCTTCCAAATATCCCTTTGCCAATTCCACAAGAACAGCCTTAGCGAAAGGCTTCTTGAAGGGAAAGATGTAACTCTGTGAGATGAATTAACAGAACACAGAGCAGTTTCTCAGAAAGCTTCTTTCCAGTTTTGAACGGAAGATATTTCCTTTTTCACCATAGCCCTCTATGGGCTTCCAAATATCCCTTTGCCAATTCCCCAAGAACAGCCTTAGCGAAAGGCTTCTTGAAGGGAAAGATGTAACTCTGTGAGATGAATTAACAGAACACAGAGCAGTTTCTCAGAAAGCTTCTTTCCAGTTTTGAACGGAAGATATTTCCTTTTTCACCATAGCCCTCTATGGGCTTCCAAATATCCCTTTGCCAATTCCACGAGAACAGCCTTAGCGAAAGGCTTCTTGAAGGGAAAGATGTAACTCTGTGAGATGAATGAACAGAACACAGAGCAGTTTCTCAGAAAGCTTCTTTCCAGTTTTGAACGGAAGATATTTCCTGTTTCACCATAGCCCTCTATGGGCTTCCAAATATCCCTTTGCCAATTCCACAAGAACAGCCTTAGCGAAAGTCTTCTTGAAGGGAAAGATGTAACTCTGTGAGATGAATTAACAGAACACAGAGCAGTTTCTCAGAAAGCTTCTTTCCAGTTTTGAACAGAAGATATTTCTTTTTTCACCATAGCCCTCTATGGGCTTCCAAATATCCCTTTGCCAATTCCACAAGAACAGCCTTAGCGAAAGGCTTCTTGAAGGGAAAGATGTAACTCTGTGAGATGAATTAACAGAACACAGAGCAGTTTCTCAGAAAGCTTCTTTCCAGTTTTGAACGGAAGATATTTCCTTTTTCACCATAGCCCTCTATGGGCTTCCAAATATCCCTTTGCCAATTCCACAAGAACAGCCTTAGCGAAAGGCTTCTTGAAGGGAAAGATGTAACTCTGTGAGATGAATTAACAGAACACAGAGCGGTTTCTCAGAAAGCTTCTTTCCAGTTTTGAACGGAAGATATTTCCTTTTTCACCGTAGCCCTCTATGGGCTTCCAAATATCCCTTTGCCAATTCCACAAGAACAGCCTTAGCGAAAGGCTTCTTGAAGGGAAAGATGTAACTCTGTGAGATGAATTAACAGAACACAGAGCAGTTTCTCAGAAAGCTTCTTTCGAGTTTTGAACGGAAGATATTTCCTTTTTCACCATAGCCCTCTATGGGCTTCCAAATATCCCTTTGCCAATTCCACAAGAACAGCCTTAGCGAAAGGCTTCTTGAAGGGAAAGATGTAACTCTGTGAGATGAATTAACAGAACACAGAGCAGTTTCTCAGAAAGCTTCTTTCCAGTTTTGAACGGAAGATATTTCCTTTTTCACCATAGCCCTCTATGGGCTTCCAAATATCCCTTTGCCAATTCCACAAGAACAGCCTTAGCGAAAGGCTTCTTGAAGGGAAAGATGTAACTCTGTGAGATGAATTAACAGAACACAGAGCAGTTTCTCAGAAAGCTTCTTTCCAGTTTTGAACGGAAGATATTTCCTTTTTCACCTTAGGCCTCTATGGGCTTCCAAATATCCCTTTGCCAATTCCACAAGAACAGCCTTAGCGAAAGGCTTCTTGAAGGGAAAGATGTAACTCTGTGAGATGAATGAACAGAACACAGAGTAGTTTCTCAGAAAGCTTCTTTCTAGTTTTGAACGGAAGATATTTCCTTTTTCACCGTAGCCCTCTATGGGCTTCCAAATATCCCTTTGCCAATTCCACAAGAACAGCCTTAGCGAAAGGCTTCTTGAAGGGAAAGACGTAACTCTGTGAGATGAATTAACAGAACACAGAGCAGTTTCTCAGAAAGCTTCTTTCCAGTTTTGAACGGAAGATATTTCCTTTTTCACCATAGCCCTCTATGGGCTTCCAAATATCCCTTTGCCAATTCCACAAGAACAGCCTTAGCGAAAGGCTTCTTGAAGGGAAAGATGTAACTCTGTGAGATGAATTAACAGAACACAGAGCAGTTTCTCAGAAAGCTTCTTTCCAGTTTTGAACGGAAGATATTTCCTTTTTCACCATAGCCCTCTATGGGCTTCCAAATATCCCTTTGCCAATTCCACAAGAACAGCCTTAGCGAAAGGCTTCTTGAAGGGAAAGATGTAACTCTGTGAGATGAATTAACAGAACACAGAGCAGTTTCTCAGAAAGCTTCTTTCCAGTTTTGAACGGAAGATATTTCCTTTTTCACCAGAGCCCTCTATGGGCTTCCAAATATCAATTTGCCAATTCCACAAGAACAGCCTTAGCGAAAGGCTTCTTGAAGGGAAAGATGTAACTCTGTGAGATGAATTAACAGAACACAGAGCAGTTTCTCAGAAAGCTTCTTTCCAGTTTTGAACGGAAGATATTTCCTTTTTCACCATAGCCCTCTATGGGCTTCCAAATATCCCTTTGCCAATTCCACAAGAACGGCCTTAGCGAAAGGCTTCTTGAAGGGAAAGATGTAACTCTGTGAGATGAATTAACAGAACACAGAGCAGTTTCTCAGAAAGCTTCTTTCCAGTTTTGAACGGAAGATATTTCCTTTTTCACCATAGCCCTCTATGGGCTTCCAAATATCCCTTTGCCAATTCCACAAGAACAGCCTTAGCGAAAGGCTTCTTGAAGGGAAAGATGTAACTCTGTGAGATGAATTAACAGAACACAGAGCAGTTTCTCAGAAAGCTTCTTTCCAGTTTTGAACGGAAGATATTTCCTTTTTCACCATAGCCCTCTATGGGCTTCCAAATATCCCTTTGCCAATTCCACAAGAACAGCCTTAGCGAAAGGCTTCTTGAAGGGAAAGATGTAACTCTGTGAGATGAATGAACAGAACACAGAGCAGTTTCTCAGAAAGCTTCTTTCCAGTTTTGAACGGAAGATATTTCGTTTTTCACCAGAGCCCTCTATGGGCTTCCAAATATCCCTTTGCCAATTCCACAAGAACAGCCTTAGCGAAAGGCTTCTTGAAGGGAAAGATGTAACTCTGTGAGATGAATTAACAGAACACAGAGCAGTTTCTCAGAAAGCTTCTTTCCAGTTTTGAACGGAAGATATTTCCTTTTTCACCATAGCCCTCTATGGGCTTCCAAATATCCCTTTGCCAATTCCACAAGAACAGCCTTAGCGAAAGGCTTCTTGAAGGGAAAGATGTAACTCTGTGAGATGAATTCACAGAACACAGAGCAGTTTCTCACAAAGCTTCTTTCCAGTTTTGAACGGAAGATATTTCCTTTTTCACCATAGCCCTCTATGGGCTTCCAAATATCCCTTTGCCAATTCCACAAGAACAGCCTTAGCGAAAGGCTTCTTGAAGGGAAAGATGTAACTCTGTGAGGTGAATTAACAGAACACAGAGCAGTTTCTCAGAATGCTTCTTTCGAGTTTTGAACGGAAGATATTTCCTTTTTCACCATAGCCCTCTATGGGCTTCCAAATATCCCTTTGCCAATTCCACAAGAACAGTCTTAGCGAAAGGCTTCTTGAAGGGAAAGATGTAACTCTGTGAGATGAATTAACAGAACACAGAGCAGTTTCTCAGAAAGCTTCTTTCCAGTTTTGAACGGATGATATTTCCTTTTTCACCATAGCCCTCTATGGGCTTCCAAATATCCCTTTGCCAATTCCACAAGAACAGCCTTAGCGAAAGGCTTCTTGAAGGGAAAGATGTAACTCTGTGAGATGAATTAACAGAACACAGAGCAGTTTCTCAGAAAGCTTCTTTCCAGTTTTGAACGGAAGATATTTCCTTTTTCACCATAGCCCTCTATGGGCTTCCAAATATCCCTTTGCCAATTCCACAAGAACAGCCTTAGCGAAAGGCTTCTTGAAAGGAAAGACGTAACTCTGTGACATGAATTAACACAACACAGAGCAGTTTCTCAGAAAGCTTCTTTCCAGTTTTGAACGGAAGATATTTCCTTTTTCACCTTAGGCCTCTATGGGCTTCCAAATATCCCTTTGCCAATTCCACAAGAACAGCCTTAGCGAAAGGCTTCTTGAAGGGAAAGATGTAACTCTGTGAGATGAATGAACAGAACACAGAGTAGTTTCTCAGAAAGCTTCTTTCTAGTTTTGAACGGAAGATATTTCCTTTTTCACCGTAGCCCTCTATGGGCTTCCAAATATCCCTTTGCCAATTCCACAAGAACAGCCTTAGCGAAAGGCTTCTTGAAGGGAAAGACGTAACTCTGAGATGAATTAACAGAACACAGAGCAGTTTCTCAGAAAGCTTCTTTCCAGTTTTGAACGGAAGATATTTCCTTTTTCACCATAGCCCTCTATGGGCTTCCAAATATCCCTTTGCCAATTCCACAAGAACAGCCTTAGCGAAAGGCTTCTTGAAGGGAAAGATGTAACTCTGTGAGATGAATTAACAGAACACAGAGCAGTTTCTCAGAAAGCTTCTTTCCAGTTTTGAACGGAAGATATTTCCTTTTTCACCATAGCCCTCTATGGGCTTCCAAATATCCCTTTGCCAATTCCACAAGAACAGCCTTAGCGAAAGGCTTCTTGAAGGGAAAGATGTAACTCTGTGAGATGAATTAACAGAACACAGAGCAGTTTCTCAGAAAGCTTCTTTCCAGTTTTGAACGGAAGATATTTCCTTTTTCACCAGAGCCCTCTATGGGCTTCCAAATATCCCTTTGCCAATTCCACAAGAACAGCCTTAGCGAAAGGCTTCTTGAAGGGAAAGATGTAACTCTGTGAGATGAATTAACAGAACACAGAGCAGTTTCTCAGAAAGCTTCTTTCCAGTTTTGAACGGAAGATATTTCCTTTTTCACCATAGCCCTCTATGGGCTTCCAAATATCCCTTTGCCAATTCCACAAGAACAGCCTTAGCGAAAGGCTTCTTGAAGGGAAAGATGTAACTCTGTGAGATGAATTAACAGAACACAGAGCAGTTTCTCAGAAAGCTTCTTTCCAGTTTTGAACGGAAGATATTTCCTTTTTCACCATAGCCTTCTATGGGCTTCCAAATATCCCTTTGCCAATTCCTCAAGAACAGCCTTAGCGAAAGGCTTCTTGAAGGGAAAGATGTAACTCTCTGAGATGAATTAACAGAACACAGAGCAGTTTCTCAGAAAGCTTCTTTCCAGTTTTGAACGGAAGATATTTCCTTTTTCACCATAGCCCTCTATGGGCTTCCAAATATCCCTTTGCCAATTCCACAAGAACAGCCTTAGCGAAAGGCTTCTTGAAGGGAAAGATGTAACTCTGTGAGGTGAATTAACAGAACACAGAGCAGTTTCTCAGAAAGCTTCTTTCCAATTTTGAACGGAAGATATTTTCTTTTTCACCATAGCCCTCTATGGGCTTCCAAATATCCCTTTGCCAATTCCACAAGAACAGCCTTAGCTAAAGGCTTCTTGAAGGGAAAGATGTAACTCTGTGAGATGAATTAACAGAACACAGAGCAGTTTCTCAGAAAGCTTCTTTCGAGTTTTGAACGGAAGATATTTCCTTTTTCACCATAGCCCTCTATGGGCTTCCAAATATCCCTTTACCAATTCCACAAGAACAGTCTTAGCGAAAGGCTTCTTGAAGGGAAAGATGTAACTCTGTGAGATGAATTAACAGAACACAGAGCAGTTTCTTAGAAAGCTTCTTTCGAGTTTTGAACGGAAGATATTTCCTTTTTCACCATAGCCCTTTATGGGCTTCCAAATATCCCTTTGCCAATCCCACAAGAACAGCCTTAGCGAAATTCTTCTTGAAGGGAAAGATGTAACTCTGTGAGATGAATGAACAGAACACAGAGCTGTTTCTCAGAAAGCTTCTTTCCAGTTTTGAACGGAAGTTATTTCCTTTTTCACCATAGGCCTCTATGGGCTTCCAAATATCCCTTTGAAAATTCCACAAGAACAGCCTTAGCGAAAGGCTTCTTGAAGGGAAAGATGTAACTCTGTGAGATGAATTCACAGAACACAGAGCAGTTTCTCAGAAAGCTTCTTTCCAGTTTTGAACGGAAGATATTTCCTTTTTCACCATAGCCCTCTATGGGCTTCCAAATATCCCTTTGCCAATTCCACAAGAACAGCCTTAGCGAAAGGCTTCTTGAAAGGAAAGACGTAACTCTGTGAGATGAATTAACAGAACACAGAGCAGTTTCTCAGAAAGCTTCTTTCCAGTTTTGAACGGAAGATATTTCCTTTTTCACCATAGCCCTCTATGGGCTTCCAAATATCCCTTTGCCAATTCCACAAGAACAGCCTTAGCGAAAGACTTCTTGAAGGGAAAGATGTAACTCTGCGAGATGAATTAACAGAACAAAGAGCAGTTTCTCAGAAAGTTTCTTTCCAGTTTTGAACATAAGATAATTCCTTTTTCACCATAGCCCTCTATGGGCTTCCAAATATCCCTTTGCCAATTCCACAAGAACAGCCTTAGCGAAAGGATCCTTGAAGGGAAGATGTAACTCTGTGAGATGAATTAACAGAACACAGAGCAGTTTCTCAGAAAGCTTCTTTCCAGTTTTGAACGGAAGATATTTTCTTTTTCACCATAGCCCTCTATGGGTTTCCAAATATCCCTTTGCCAATTCCACAAGAACAGCCTTAGCGAAAGGCTTCTTGAAGGGAAAGATGTAACTCTGTGAGGTGAATTAACAGAACACAGAGCAGTTTCTCAGAAAGCTTCTTTCCAGTTTTGAACGGAAGATATTTCCTTTTTCACCATAGCCCTCTATGGGCTTCCAAATATCCCTTTGCCAATTCCACAAGAACAGCCTTAGCGAAAGGCTTCTTGAAGGGAAAGACGTAACTCTGTGAGATGAATTAACAGAATACAGAGCAGTTTCTCAGAAAGCTTCTTTCCAGTTTTGAACGGAAGATATTTCCTTTTTCACCATAGCCCTCTATGGGCTTCCAAATATCCCTTTGCCAATTCCACAAGAACAGCCTTAGCGAAAGGCTTCTTGAAGGGAAAGATGTAACTCTGTGAGATGAATTAACAGAACACAGAGCAGTTTCTCAGAAAGCTTCTTTCCAGTTTTGAACGGAAGATAATTCCTTTTTCACCATGCCCTCTATGGGCTTCCAAATATCCCTTTGCCAATTCCACAAGAACGGCCTTAGCGAAAGGCTTCTTGAAGGGAAGATGTAACTCTGTGAGATGAATTAACAGAACACAGAGCAGTTTCTCAGAAAGCTTCTTTCCAGTTTGAACGGAAGATATTTTCTTTTTCACCATAGCCCTCTATGGGCTTCCAAATATCCCTTTGCCAATTCCACAAGAACAGCCTTAGCGAAAGGCTTCTTGAAGGGAGAGATGTAACTCTGTGATTTGAATGAACAGAACACAGAGCAGTTTCTCAAAAAGCTTCTTTCCAGTTTTGAACGGAAGATATTTCCTTTTTCACCACAGCCCTCTATGGGCTTCCAAATATCCCTTTGCCAATTCCACAAGAACAGCCTTAGCGAAAGGCTTCTTGAAGGGAAAGATGTAACTCTGTGAGATGAATTAACAGAACACAGAGCAGTTTCTCAGAAAGCTTCTTTCCAGTTTTGAACGGAAGATATTTCCTTTTTCACCATAGCCCTCTAAGGGCTTCCAAATATCCCTTTGCCAATTCCACAAGAACAGCCTTAGCGAAAGGCTTCTTGAAGGGAAAGATGTAACTCTGTGAGATGAATTAACAGAACACAGAGCAGTTTCTCAGAAAGCTTCTTTCCAGTTTTGAACGGAAGATATTTCCTTTTTCACCATAGCCGTCTATGGCCTTCCAAATATCCCTTTGCCAATTCCACAAGAACAGCCTTAGCGAAAGGCTTCTTGAAGGGAAAGATGTAACTCTGTGAGATGAATTAACAGAACACAGAGCAGTTTCTCAGAAAGCTTCTTTCCAGTTTTGAACGGAAGATATTTCCTTTTTCACCATAGCCCTCTATGGGCTTCCAAATATCCCTTTGCCAATTCCACAAGAACAGCCTTAGCGAAAGGCTTCTTGAAGGGAAAGATGTAACTCTCTGAGATGAATTAACAGAACACAGAGCAGTTTCTCAGAAAGCTTCTTTCCAGTTTTGAACGGAAGATATTTCCTTTTTCACCATAGCCCTCTATGGGCTTCTAAATATCCCTTTGCCAATTCCACAAGAACAGCCTTAGCGAAAGGCTTCTTGAAGGGAAAGATGTAACTCTGTGAGATGAATTAACAGAACACAGAGCAGTTTCTCAGAAAGCTTCTTTCCAGTTTTGAACGGAAGATATTTCCTTTTTCACCATAGCCCTTTATGGGCTTCTAAATATCCCTTTGCCAATTCCACAAGAACAGCCTTAGCGAAAGGCTTCTTGAAGGGAAAGATGTAACTCTGTGAGATGAATTAACAGAACACAGAGAAGTTTCTCAGAAAGCTTCTTTCCAGTTTTGAACGGAAGATATTTCCTTTTTCACCATAGCCCTCTATGGGCTTCCAAATATCCCTTTGCCAATTCCACAAGAACAGCCTTAGCGAAAGGCTTCTTGAAGGGAAAGATGTAACTCTGTGAGATGAATTAACAGAACACAGAGCAGTTTCTCAGAAAGCTTCTTTCCAGTTTTGAACGGAAGATATTTCCTTTTTCACCATAGCCCTCTATGGGCTTCCAAATATCCCTTTGCCAATTCCACAAGAACAGCCTTAGCGAAAGGCTTCTTGAAAGGAAAGACGTAACTCTGTGAGATGAACTAACAGAACACATAGCAGTTTCTCAGAAAGCTTCTTTCCAGTTTTGAACGGAAGATATTTCCTTTTTCACCATAGCCCTCTATGGGCTTCCAAATATCCCTTTGCCAATTCCACAAGAACAGCCTTAGCGAAAGACTTCTTGAAGGGAAAGATGTAACTCTGTGAGATGAATTAACAGAACAAAGAGCAGTTTCTCAGAAAGCTTCTTTCCAGTTTTGAACGGAAGATAATTCCCTTTTCACCATAGCCCTCTATGGGCTTCCAAATATCCCTTTGCCAATTCCACAAGAACAGCCTTAGCGAAAGGCTTCTTGAAGGGAAGATGTAACTCTGTGAGATGAATTAACAGAACACAGAGCAGTTTCTCAGAAAGCTTCTTTCCAGTTTGAACGGAAGATATTTTCTTTTTCACCATAGCCCTCTATGGGCTTCCAAATATCCCTTTGCCAATTCCACAAGAACAGCCTTAGCGAAAGGCTTCTTGAAGGGAAAGATGTAACTCTTTGAGATGAATTAACAGAACACAGAGCAGTTTCTCAGAAAGCTTCTTTCCAGTTTTGAACGGAAGATATTTCCTTTTTCACCATAGCCCTCTATGGGCTTCCAAATATCCCTTTGCCAATTCCACAAGAACAGCCTTAACGAAAGGCTTCTTGAAGGGAAAGATGTAACACAGTGAGATGAATTAACAGAACACAGAGCAGTTTCTCTGAAAGCTTCTTTCCAGTTTTGAACGGAAGATATTTCCTTTTTCACCATAGCCCTCTACGGGCTTCCAAATATCCCTTTGCCAATTCCACAAGAACAGCCTTAGCGAAAGTCTTCTTGAAGGAAAAGATGTAACTCTGTGAGATGAATTAACAGAACACAGAGCAGTTTCTCAGAAAGCTTCTTTCCTGTTTTGAACGGAAGATATTTCCTTTTTCACCATAGCCCTCTATGGGCTTCCAAATATCCCTTTGCCAATTCCACAAGAACAGCCTTAGCGAAAGGCTTCTTGAAGGGAAAGATGTAACTCTGTGAGATGAATTAACAGAACACAGAGCAGTTTCTCAGAAAGCTTCTTTCGAGTTTTGAACGGAAGATATTTCCTTTTTCACCATAGCCCTCTATGGGCTTCCAAATATCCCGTTGCCAATTCCACAAGAACAGCCTTAGCGAAAGGCTTCTTGAAGGGAAAGATGTAACTCTGTGAGATGAATTAACAGAACACAGAGCAGTTTCTCAGAAAGCTTCTTTCCAGTTTTGAACGGAAGATATTTCCTTTTTCACCATAGCCCTCTATGGGCTTCCAAATATCCCTTTGGCAATTCCACAAGAACAGCCTTAGCGAAAGGCTTCTTGAAGGGAAAGATGTAACTCTGTGAGATGAATTAACAGAACACAGAGCAGTTTCTCAGAAAGCTTCTTTCCAGTTTTGAACGGAAGATATTTCCTTTTTCACCATAGCCCTCTATGGGCTTCCAAATATCCCTTTGCCAATTCCACAAGAACAGCCTTAGCGAAAGGCTTCTTGAAGGGAAAGATGTAACTCTGTGAGATGAATTAACAGAACACAGAGCAGTTTCTCAGAAAGCTTCTTTCCAGTTTTGAACGGAAGATATTTTCTTTTTCACCATAACCCTCTATGGGCTTCCAAATATCCCTTTGCCAATTCCACAAGAACAGCCTTAGCGAAAGACTTCTTGAAGGGAAAGATGTAACTCTGTGAGATGAATTAACAGAACACAGAGCAGTTTCTCAGAAAGCTTCTTTCCAGTTTCGAACGGAAGATATTTCCTTTTTCACCATAGCCCTCTATGGGCTTCCAAATATCCCTTTGCCAATTCCACAAGAACAGCCTTAGCGAAAGGCTTCTTGAAGGGAAAGATGTAACTCTGTGAGATGAATTAACAGAACACACAGCAGTTTCTCAGAAAGCTTCTTTCCAGTTTTGAACGGAAGATATTTCCTTTTTCACCATAGCCCTCTATGGGCTTCCAAATATCCCTTTGCCAATTCCACAAGAACAGCCTTAGCGAAAGGCTTCTTGAAGGGAAAGATGTAACTCTGTGAGATGAATTAACAGAACACAGAGCAGTTTCTCAGAAAGCTTCTTTCCAGTTTCGAACGGAAGATATTTCCTTTTTCACCATAGCCCTCTATGGGCTTCCAAATATCCCTTTGCCAATTCCACAAGAACAGCCTTAGCGAAAGGCTTCTTGAAGGGAAAGATGTAACTCTGTGAGATGAATTAACAGAACACAGAGCAGTTTCTCAGAAAGCTTCTTTCTAGTTTTGAACGGAAGATATTTCCTTTTTCAACATTGCCCTCTATGGGCTTCCAAATATCCCTTTGCCAATTCCACAAGAACAGCCTTAGCGAAAGGCTTCTTGAAGGGAAAGATGTAACTCTGTGAGATGAATTAACAGAACACAGAGCAGTTTCTCAGAAAGCTTCTTTCCAGTTTTGAACGGAAGATATTTCCTTTTTCACCATAGCCCTCTATGGGCTTCCAAATATCCCTTTGCCAATTCCCCAAGAACAGCCTTAGCGAAAGGCTTCTTGAAGGGAAAGATGTAACTCTGTGAGATTAATTAACAGAACACAGAGCAGTTTCTCAGAAAGCTTCTTTCCAGTTTTGAACGGAAGATATTTCCTTTTTCACCATAGCCCTCTATGGGCTTCCAAATATCCCTTTGCCAATTCCACAAGAACAGCCTTAGCGAAAGGCTCCTTGAAGGGAAAGATGTAACTCTGTGAGATGAATTAACAGAACACAGAGCAGTTTCTCAGAAAGCTTCTTTCCAGTTTTGAACGGAAGATATTTCCTTTTTCACCATAGCCCTCTATGGGCTTCCAAATATCCCTTTGCCAATTCCACAAGAACAGCCTTAGCGAAAGGCTTCTTGAAGGGAAAGATGTAACTCTGTGAGATGAATTAACAGAACACAGAGCAGTTTCTCAGAAAGCTTCTTTCCAGTTTTGAACGGAAGATATTTCCTTTTTCACCATAGCCCTCTAAGGGCTTCCAAATATCCCTTTGCCAATTCCACAAGAACAGCCGTAGCGAAAGGTTTCTTGAAGGGAAAGATGTAACTCTGTGAGATGAATTAACAGAACACAGAGCAGTTTCTCAGAAAGCTTCTTTCCAGTTTTTAACGGAAGATATTTCCTTTTTCACCATAGCCCTCTATGGGCTTCCAAATATCCCTTTGCCAATTCCAGAAGAACAGCCTTAGCGAAAGGCTTCTTGAAGGGAAAGATGTAACTCTGTGAGATGAATTAACAGAACACAGAGCAGTTTCTCAGAAAGTTTCTTTCCAGTTTTGAACGGAAGATATTTCCTTTTTCACCATAGCCCTCTATGGGCTTCCAAATATCCCTTTGCCAATTCCACAAGAACAGCCTTAGCGAAAGGCTTCTTGAAGGGAAAGATGTAACTCTGTGAGATGAATTAACAGAACACAGAGCAGTTTCTCAGAAAGCTTCATTCCAATTTTGAACGGAAGATATTTCCTTTTTCACCAGAGCCCTCTATGGGCTTCCAAATATCCCTTTGCCAATTCCACAACAACAGCCTTAGCGAAAGGCTTCTTGAAGGGAAAGATGTAACTCTGTGAGGTGAATTAACAGAACACAGAGCAGTTTCTCAGAAAGCTTCTTTCCAGTTTTGAACGGAAGATATTTCCTTTTTCACCATAGCCCTCTATGGGCTTCCAAATATCCCTTTGCCAATTCCACAAGAACAGCCTTAGCGAAAGGCTTCTTGAAGGGAAAGATGTAACTCTGTGAGATGAATTAACAGAACACAGAGCAGTTTCTCAGAAAGTTTCTTTCCAGTTTTGAACGGAAGATATTTCCTTATTCACCATAGCCCTCAATGGGCTTCCAAATATCCCTTTGCCAATTCCACAAGAACAGCCTTAGCGAAAGGCTTCTTGAAGGGAAAGATGTAACTCTGTGAGATGAATGAACAGAACACAGAGCAGTTTCTCAGAAAGCTTCTTTCCAGTTTTGAACGGAAGATATTTCCTTTTTCACCATAGCCCTCTATGGGCTTCCAAATATCCCTTTGCCAATTCCACAAGAACAGCCTTAGCGAAAGGCTTCTTGAAGGGAAAGATGTAACTCTGTGAGATGAATTAACAGAACACAGAGCAGTTTCTCAGAAAGCTTCTTTCCAGTTTCGAACGGAAGATATTTCCTTTTTCACCATAGCCCTCTATGGGCTTCCAAATATCCCTTTGCCAATTCCACAAGAACAGCCTTAGCGAAAGGCTTCTTGAAGGGAAAGATGTAACTCTGTGAGATGAATTAACAGAACACAGAGCAGTTTCTCAGAAAGCTTCTTTCCAGTTTCGAACGGAAGATATTTCCTTTTTCACCATAGCCCTCTATGGGCTTCCAAATATCCCTTTGCCAATTCCACAAGAACAGCCTTAGCGAAAGGCTTCTTGAAGGGAAAGATGTAACTCTGTGAGATGAATTCACAGAACACAGAGCAGTTTCTCAGAAAGCTTCTTTCCAGTTTTGAACGGAAGATATTTCCTTTTTCAACATTGCCCTCTATGGGCTTCCAAATATCCCTTTGCCAATTCCACAAGAACAGCCTTAGCGAAAGGCTTCTTGAAGGGAAAGATGTAACTCTGGGAGATGAATTAACAGAACACAGAGCAGTTTCTCAGAAAGCTTCTTTCCAGTTTTGAACGGAAGATATTTCCTTTTTCACCATAGCCCTCTATGGGCTTCCAAATATCCCTTTGCCAATTCCACAAGAACAGCCTTAGCGAAAGGCTTCTTGAAGGGAAAGATGTAACTCTGTGAGATTAATTAACAGAACACAGAGCAGTTTCTCAGAAAGCTTCTTTCCAGTTTTGAACGGAAGATATTTCCTTTTTCACCATAGCCCTCTATGGGCTTCCAAATATCCCTTTGCCAATTCCACAAGAACAGCCTTAGCGAAAGGCTCCTTGAAGGGAAAGATGTAACTCTGTGAGATGAATTAACAGAACACAGAGCAGTTTCTCAGAAAGCTTCTTTCCAGTTTTGAACGGAAGATATTTCCTTTTTCACCATAGCCCTCTATGGGCTTCCAAATATCCCTTTGCCAATTCCACAAGAACAGCCTTAGCGAAAGGCTTCTTGAAGGGAAAGATGTAACTCTGTGAGATGAATTAACAGAACACAGAGCAGTTTCTCAGAAAGCTTCTTTCCAGTTTTGAACGGAAGATATTTCCTTTTTCACCATAGCCCTCTAAGGGCTTCCAAATATCCCTTTGCCAATTCCACAAGAACAGCCTTAGCGAAAGGCTTCTTGAACGGAAAGATGTAACTCTGTGAGATGAATTAACAGAACACAGAGCAGTTTCTAGAAAGTTTCTTTCCAGTTTTGAACGGAAGATATTTCCTTTTTCACCATAGCCCTCTATGGGCTTCCAAATATCCCTTTGCCAATTCCACAAGAACAGCCTTAGCGAAAGGCTTCTTGAAGGGAAAGATGTAACTCTGTGAGATGAATGAACAGAACACAGAGCAGTTTCTCAGAAAGCTTCTTTCCAGTTTTGAACGGAAGATATTTCCTTTTTCACCATAGCCCTCTATGGGCTTCCAAATGTCCCTTTGTCAATTCCACAAGAACAGCCTTAGCGAAAGGCTTCTTGAAGGGAAAGATGTAACTCTGTGAGATGAATGAACAGAACACAGAGCAGTTTCTCAGAAAGCTTCTTTCCAGTTTTGAACGGAAGATATTTCCTTTTTCACCATAGCCCTCTATGGGCTTCCAAATATCCCTTTGCCAATTCCACAAGAACAGCCTTAGCGAAAGGCTTCTTGAAGGGAAAGATGTAACTCTGTGAGATGAATGAACAGAACACAGAGCAGTTTCTCAGAAAGCTTCTTTCCAGTTTTTAACGGAAGATATTTCCTTTTTCACCATAGCCCTCTATGGGCTTCCAAATATCCCTTTGCCAATTCCCCAAGAACAGCCTTAGCGAAAGGCTTCTTGAAAGGAAAGACGTAACTCTGTGAGATGAATTAACAGAACACAGAGCAGTTTCTCAGAAAGCTTCTTTCCAGTTTTGAACGGAAGATATTTCCTTTTTCACCATAGCCCTCTATGGGCTTCCAAATATCCCTTTGCCAATTCCAGAAGAACAGCCTTAGCGAAAGACTTCTTGAAGGGAAAGATGTAACTCTGTGAGATGAATTAACAGAACAAAGAGCAGTTTCTCAGAAAGCTTCTTTCCAGTTTTGAACGGAAGATAATTCCTTTTTCACCATGCCCTCTATGGGCTTCCAAATATCCCTTTGCCAATTCCACAAGAACGGCCTTAGCGAAAGGCTTCTTGAAGGGAAGATGTAACTCTGTGAGATGAATTAACAGAACACAGAGCAGTTTCTCAGAAAGCTTCTTTCCAGTTTGAACGGAAGATATTTTCTTTTTCACCATAGCCCTCTATGGGCTTCCAAATATCCCTTTGCCAATTCCACAAGAACAGCCTTAGCGAAAGGCTTCTTGAAGGGAAAGATGTAACTCTGTGATTTGAATGAACAGAACACAGAGCAGTTTCTCAGAAAGCTTCTTTCCAGTTTTGAACGGAAGATATTTCCTTTTTCACCACAGCCCTCTATGGGCTTCCAAATATCCCTTTGAAAATTCCACAAGAACAGCCTTAGCGAAAGGCTTCTTGAAGGGAAAGATGTAACTCTGTGAGATGAATTAACAGAACACAGAGCAGTTTCTCAGAAAGCTTCTTTCCAGTTTTGAACGGAAGATATTTTCTTTTTCACCATAGCCCTCTAAGGGCTTCCAAATATCCCTTTGCCAATTCCACAAGAACAGCCTTAGCGAAAGGCTTCTTGAAGGGAAAGATGTAACTCTGTGAGATGAATTAACAGAACACAGAGCAGTTTCTCAGAAAGCTTCTTTCCAGTTTTGAACGGAAGATATTTCCTTTTTCACCATAGCCGTCTATGGCCTTCCAAATATCCCTTTGCCAATTCCACAAGAACAGCCTTAGCGAAAGGCTTCTTGAAGGGAAAGATGTAACTCTGTGAGATGAATTAACAGAACACAGAGCAGTTTCTGAGAAAGCTTCTTTCCAGTTTTGAACGGAAGATATTTCCTTTTTCACCATAGCCCTCTATGGGCTTCCAAATATCCCTTTGCCAATTCCACAAGAACAGCCTTAGCGAAAGGCTTCTTGAAGGGAAAGATGTAACTCTCTGAGATGAATTAACAGAACACAGAGCAGTTTCTCAGAAAGCTTCTTTCCAGTTTTGAACGGAAGATATTTCCTTTTTCACCATAGCCCTTTATGGGCTTCCAAATATCCCTTTGCCAATTCCACAAGAACAGCCTTAGCGAAAGGCTTCTTGAAGGGAAAGATGTAACTCTGTGAGATGAATTAACAGAACACAGAGAAGTTTCTCAGAAAGCTTCTTTCCAGTTTTGAACGGAAGATATTTCCTTTTTCACCATAGCCCTCTATGGGCTTCCAAATATCCCTTTGCCAATTCCACAAGAACAGCCTTAGCGAAAGGCTTCTTGAAGGGAAAGATGTAACTCTGTGAGATGAATTAACAGAACACAGAGCAGTTTCTCAGAAAGCTTCTTTCCAGTTTTGAACGGAAGATATTTCCTTTTTCACCATAGCCCTCTATGGGCTTCCAAATATCCCTTTGCCAATTCCACAAGAACAGCCTTAGCGAAAGGCTTCTTGAAAGGAAAGACGTAACTCTGTGAGATGAATTAACAGAACACAGAGCAGTTTCTCAGAAAGCTTCTTTCCAGTTTTGAACGGAAGATATTTCCTTTTTCACCATAGCCCTCTAGGGGCTTCCAAATATCCCTTTGCCAATTCCACAAGAACAGCCTTAGCGAAAGACTTCTTGAAGGGAAAGATGTAACTCTGTGAGATGAATTAACAGAACAAAGAGCAGTTTCTCAGAAAGCTTCTTTCCAGTTTTGAACGGAAGATAATTCCTTTTTCACCATAGCCCTCTATGGGCTTCCAAATATCCCTTTGCCAATTCCACAAGAACAGCCTTAGCGAAAGGCTTCTTGAAGGGAAGATGTAACTCTGTGAGATGAATTAACAGAACACAGAGCAGTTTCTCAGAAAGCTTCTTTCCAGTTTGAACGGAAGATATTTTCTTTTTCACCATAGCCCTCTATGGGCTTCCAAATATCCCTTTGCCAATTCCACAAGAACAGCCTTAGCGAAAGGCTTCTTGAAGGGAAAGATGTAACTCTGTGAGATGAATTAACAGAACACAGAGCAGTTTCTCAGAAAGCTTCTTTCCAGTTTTGAACGGAAGATATTTCCTTTTTCACCATAGCCCTCTATGGGCTTCCAAATATCCCTTTGCCAATTCCACAAGAACAGCCTTAGCGAAAGGCTTCTTGAACGGAAAGATGTAACTCTGTGAGATGAATTAACAGAACACAGAGCAGTTTCTCAGAAAGTTTCTTTCCAGTTTTGAACGGAAGATATTTCCTTATTCACCATAGCCCTCAATGGGCTTCCAAATATCCCTTTGCCAATTCCACAAGAACAGCCTTAGCGAAAGGCTTCTTGAAGGGAAAGATGTAACTCTGTGAGAAGAATGAACAGAACACAGAGCAGTTTCTCAGAAAGCTTCTTTCCAGTTTTGAACGGAAGATATTTCCTTTTTCACCATAGCCCTCTATGGGCTTCCAAATATCCCTTTGCCAATTCCACAAGAACAGCCTTAGCGAAAGGCTTCTTGAAGGGAAAGATGTAACTCTGTGAGATGAATTAACAGAACACAGAGCAGTTTCTCAGAAAGCTTCTTTCCAGTTTTGAACGGAAGATATTTCCTTTTTCACCATAGCCCTCTATGGGCTTCCAAATATCCCTTTGCCAATTCCACAAGAACAGCCTTAACGAAAGGCTTCTTGAAGGGAAAGATGTAACACAGTGAGATGAATTAACAGAACACAGAGCAGTTTCTCTGAAAGCTTCTTTCCAGTTTTGAACGGAAGATATTTCCTTTTTCACCATAGCCCTCTACGGGCTTCCAAATATCCCTTTGCCAATTCCACAAGAACAGCCTTAGCGAAAGGCTTCTTGAAGGGAAAGATGTAACTCTGTGAGATGAATGAACAGAACACAGAGCAGTTTCTCCGAAAGCTTCTTTCCAGTTTTTAACGGAAGATATTTCCTTTTTCACCATAGCCCTCTATGGGCTTCCAAATATCCCTTTGCCAATTCCCCAAGAACAGCCTTAGCGAAAGGCTTCTTGAAAGGAAAGACGTAACTCTGTGAGATGAATTAACAGAACACAGAGCAGTTTCTCAGAAAGCTTCTTTCCAGTTTTGAACGCAAGATATTTCCTTTTTCACCATAGCCCTCTATGGGCTTCCAAATATCCCTTTGCCAATTCCAGAAGAACAGCCTTAGCGAAAGACTTCTTGAAGGGAAAGATGTAACTCTGTGAGATGAATTAACAGAACAAAGAGCAGTTTCTCAGAAAGCTTCTTTCCAGTTTTGAACGGAAGATAATTCCTTTTTCACCATGCCCTCTATGGGCTTCCAAATATCCCTTTGCCAATTCCACAAGAACGGCCTTAGCGAAAGGCTTCTTGAAGGGAAGATGTAACTCTGTGAGATGAATTAACAGAACACAGAGCAGTTTCTCAGAAAGCTTCTTTCCAGTTTGAACGGAAGATATTTTCTTTTTCACCATAGCCCTCTATGGGCTTCCAAATATCCCTTTGCCAATTCCACAAGAACAGCCTTAGCGAAAGGCTTCTTGAAGGGAAAGATGTAACTCTGTGATTTGAATGAACAGAACACAGAGCAGTTTCTCAGAAAGCTTCTTTCCAGTTTTGAACGGAAGATATTTCCTTTTTCACCACAGCCCTCTATGGGCTTCCAAATATCCCTTTGCCAATTCCACAAGAACAGCCTTAGCGAAAGGCTTCTTGAAGGGAAAGATGTAACTCTGTGAGATGAATTAACAGAACACAGAGCAGTTTCTCAGAAAGCTTCTTTCCAGTTTTGAACGGAAGATATTTCCTTTTTCACCATAGCCCTCTAAGGGCTTCCAAATATCCCGTTGCCAATTCCACAAGAACAGCCTTAGCGAAAGGCTTCTTGAAGGGAAAGATGTAACTCTGTGAGATGAATTAACAGAACACAGAGCAGTTTCTCAGAAAGCTTCTTTCCAGTTTTGAACGGAAGATATTTCCTTTTTCACCATAGCCGTCTATGGCCTTCCAAATATCCCTTTGCCAATTCCACAAGAACAGCCTTAGCGAAAGGCTTCTTGAAGGGAAAGATGTAACTCTGTGAGATGAATTAACAGAACACAGAGCAGTTTCTGAGAAAGCTTCTTTCCAGTTTTGAACGGAAGATATTTCCTTTTTCACCATAGCCCTCTATGGGCTTCCAAATATCCCTTTGCCAATTCCACAAGAACAGCCTTAGCGAAAGGCTTCTTGAAGGGAAAGATGTAACTCTCTGAGATGAATTAACAGAACACAGAGCAGTTTCTCAGAAAGCTTCTTTCCAGTTTTGAACGGAAGATATTTCCTTTTTCACCATAGCCCTTTATGGGCTTCCAAATATCCCTTTGCCAATTCCACAAGAACAGCCTTAGCGAAAGGCTTCTTGAAGGGAAATATGTAACTCTGTGAGATGAATTAACAGAACACAGAGAAGTTTCTCAGAAAGCTTCTTTCCAGTTTTGAACGGAAGATATTTCCTTTTTCACCATAGCCCTCTATGGGCTTTAAAATATCCCTTTGCCAATTCCACAAGAACAGCCTTAGCGAAAGGCTTCTTGAAAGGAAAGACGTAACTCTGTGAGATGAATTAACAGAACACAGAGCAGTTTCTCAGAAAGCTTCTTTCCAGTTTTGAACGGAAGATATTTCCTTTTTCACCATAGCCCTCTATGGGCTTCCAAATATCCCTTTGCCAATTCCACAAGAACAGCCTTAGCGAAAGACTTCTTGAAGGGAAAGATGTAACTCTGTGAGATGAATTAACAGAACAAAGAGCAGTTTCTCAGAAAGCTTCTTTCCAGTTTTGAACGGAAGATAATTCCTTTTTCACCATAGCCCTCTATGGGCTTCCAAATATCCCTTTGCCAATTCCACAAGAACAGCCTTAGCGAAAGGCTTCTTGAAGGGAAGATGTAACTCTGTGAGATGAATTAACAGAACACAGAGCAGTTTCTCAGAAAGCTTCTTTCCAGTTTGAACGGAAGATATTTTCTTTTTCACCATAGCCCTCTATGGGCTTCCAAATATCCCTTTGCCAATTCCACAAGAACAGCCTTAGCGAAAGGCTTCTTGAAGGGAAAGATGTAACTCTGTGAGATGAATTAACAGAACACAGAGCAGTTTCTCAGAAAGCTTCTTTCCAGTTTTGAACGGAAGATATTTCCTTTTTCACCATAGCCCTCTATGGGCTTCCAAATATCCCTTTGCCAATTCCACAAGAACAGCCTTAGCGAAAGGCTTCTTGAACGGAAAGATGTAACTCTGTGAGATGAATTAACAGAACACAGAGCAGTTTCTCAGAAAGTTTCTTTCCAGTTTTGAACGGAAGATATTTCCTTATTCACCATAGCCCTCTATGGGCTTCCAAATATCCCTTTGGCAATTCCACAAGAACAGCCTTAGCGAAAGGCTTCTTGAAGGGAAAGATGTAACTCTGTGAGATGAATTAACAGAACACAGAGCAGTTTCTCAGAAAGCTTCTTTCCAGTTTTGAACGGAAGATATTTCCTTTTTCACCATAGCCCTCTATGGGCTTCCAAATATCCCTTTGCCAATTCCACAAGAACAGCCTTAGCGAAAGGCTTCTTGAAGGGAAAGATGTAACTCTGTGAGATGAATTAACAGAACACAGAGCAGTTTCTCAGAAAGCTTCTTTCCAGTTTTGAATGGAAGATATTTTCTTTTTCACCATAACCCTCTATGGGCTTCCAAATATCCCTTTGCCAATTCCACAAGAACAGCCTAAGCGAAAGACTTCTTGAAGGGAAAGATGTAACTCTGTGAGATGAATTAACAGAACACAGAGCAGTTTCTCAGAAAGCTTCTTTCCAGTTTCGAACGGAAGATATTTCCTTTTTCAACATAGCCCTCTATGGGCTTCCAAATATCCCTTTGCCAATTCCACAAGAACAGCCTTAGCGAAAGGCTTCTTGAAGGGAAAGATGTAACTCTGTGAGATGAATTAACAGAACACAGAGCAGTTTCTCAGAAAGCTTCTTTCCAGTTTCGAACGGAAGATATTTCCTTTTTCACCATAGCCCTCTATGGGCTTCCAAATATCCCTTTGCCAATTCCACAAGAACAGCCTTAGCGAAAGGCTTCTTGAAGGGAAAGATGTAACTCTGTGAGATGAATTAACAGAACACAGAGCAGTTTCTCAGAAAGCTTCTTTCCAGTTTTGAACGGAAGATATTTCCTTTTTCAACATTGCCCTCTATGGGCTTCCAAATATCCCTTTGCCAATTCCACAAGAACAGCCTTAGCGAAAGGCTTCTTGAAGGGAAAGATGTAACTCTGTGAGATGAATGAATAGAACACAGAGCAGTTTCTCAGAAAGCTTCTTTCCAGTTTTGAACGGAAGATATTTCCTTTTTCACCATAGCCCTCTATGGGCTTCCAAATATCCCTTTGCCAATTCCACAAGAACAGCCTTAGCGAAAGGCTTCTTGAAGGGAAAGATGTAACTCTGTGAGATTAATTAACAGAACACAGAGCAGTTTCTCAGAAAGCTTCTTTCCAGTTTTGAACGGAAGATATTTCCTTTTTCACCATAGCCCTCTATGGGCTTCCAAATATCCCTTTGCCAATTCCACAAGAACAGCCTTAGCGAAAGGCTCCTTGAAGGGAAAGATGTAACTCTGTGAGATGAATTAACAGAACACAGAGCAGTTTCTCAGAAAGCTTCTTTCCAGTTTTGAACGGAAGATATTTCCTTTTTCACCATAGCCCTCTATGGGCTTCCAAATATCCCTTTGCCAATTCCACAAGAACAGCCTTAGCGAAAGGCTTCTTGAAGGGAAAGATGTAACTCTGTGAGATGAATGAACAGAACACAGAGCAGTTTCTCAGAAAGCTTCTTTCCAGTTTTGAACGGAAGATATTTCCTTTTTCACCATAGCCCTCTAAGGGCTTCCAAATATCCCTTTGCCAATTCCACAAGAACAGCCGTAGCGAAAGGCTTCTTGAAGGGAAAGATGTAACTCTGTGAGATGAATTAACAGAACACAGAGCAGTTTCTCAGAAAGCTTCTTTCCAGTTTTGAACGGAAGATATTTCCTTTTTCACCATAGCCCTCTATGGGCTTCCAAATATCCCTTTGCCAATTCCAGAAGAACAGCCTTAGCGAAAGGCTTCTTGAAGGGAAAGATGTAACTCTGTGAGATGAATTAACAGAACACAGAGCAGTTTCTCAGAAAGTTTCTTTCCAGTTTTGAACGGAAGATATTTCCTTTTTCACCATAGCCCTCTATGGGCTTCCAAATATCCCTTTGCCAATTCCACAAGAACAGCCTTAGCGAAAGGCTTTTGAAGGGAAAGATGTAACTCTGTGAGATGAATTAACAGAACACAGAGCAGTTTCTCAGAAAGCTTCATTCCAATTTTGAACGGAAGATATTTCCTTTTTCACCAGAGCCCTCTATGGGCTTCCAAATATCCCTTTGCCAATTCCACAACAACAGCCTTAGCGAAAGGCTTCTTGAAGGGAAAGATGTAACTCTGTGAGGTGAATTAACAGAACACAGAGCAGTTTCTCAGAAAGCTTCTTTCCAGTTTTGAACGGAAGATATTTCCTTTTTCACCATAGCCCTCTATGGGCTTCCAAATATCCCTTTGCCAATTCCACAAGAACAGCCTTAGCGAAAGGCTCCTTGAAGGGAAAGATGTAACTCTGTGAGATGAATTAACAGAACACAGAGCAGTTTCTCAGAAAGCTTCTTTCCAGTTTTGAACGGAAGATATTTCCTTTTTCACCATAGCCCTCTATGGGCTTCCAAATATCCCTTTGCCAATTCCACAAGAACAGCCTTAGCGAAAGGCTTCTTGAAGGGAAAGATGTAACTCTGTGAGATGAATTAACAGAACACAGAGCAGTTTCTCAGAAAGCTTCTTTCCAGTTTTGAACGGAAGATATTTCCTTTTTCACCATAGCCCTCTAAGGGCTTCCAAATATCCCTTTGCCAATTCCACAAGAACAGCCGTAGCGAAAGGCTTCTTGAAGGGAAAGATGTAACTCTGTGAGATGAATTAACAGAACACAGAGCAGTTTCTCAGAAAGCTTCTTTCCAGTTTTGAACGGAAGATATTTCCTTTTTCACCATAGCCCTCTATGGGCTTCCAAATATCCCTTTGCCAATTCCAGAAGAACAGCCTTAGCGAAAGGCTTCTTGAAGGGAAAGATGTAACTCTGTGAGATGAATTAACAGAACACAGAGCAGTTTCTCAGAAAGTTTCTTTCCAGTTTTGAACGGAAGATATTTCCTTTTTCACCATAGCCCTCTATGGGCTTCCAAATATCCCTTTGCCAATTCCACAAGAACAGCCTTAGCGAAAGGCTTCTTGAAGGGAAAGATGTAACTCTGTGAGATGAATTAACAGAACACAGAGCAGTTTCTCAGAAAGCTTCATTCCAATTTTGAACGGAAGATATTTCCTTTTTCACCAGAGCCCTCTATGGGCTTCCAAATATCCCTTTGCCAATTCCACAAGAACAGCCTTAGCGAAAGGCTTCTTGAAGGGAAAGATGTAACTCTGTGAGGTGAATTAACAGAACACAGAGCAGTTTCTCAGAAAGCTTCTTTCCAGTTTTGAACGGAAGATATTTCCTTTTTCACCATAGCCCTCTATGGGCTTCCAAATATCCCTTTGCCAATTCCACAAGAACAGCCTTAGCGAAAGGCTTCTTGAAGGGAAAGATGTAACTCTGTGAGATGAATTAACAGAACACAGAGCAGTTTCTCAGAAAGTTTCTTTCCAGTTTTGAACGGAAGATATTTCCTTATTCACCATAGCCCTCAATGGGCTTCCAAATATCCCTTTGCCAATTCCACAAGAACAGCCTTAGCGAAAGGCTTCTTGAAGGGAAAGATGTAACTCTGTGAGATGAATTAACAGAACACAGAGCAGTTTCTCAGAAAGCTTCTTTCCAGTTTTGAATGGAAGATATTTTCTTTTTCACCATAACCCTCTATGGGCTTCCAAATATCCCTTTGCCAATTCCACAAGAACAGCCTAAGCGAAAGACTTCTTGAAGGGAAAGATGTAACTCTGTGAGATGAATTAACAGAACACAGAGCAGTTTCTCAGAAAGCTTCTTTCCAGTTTCGAACGGAAGATATTTCCTTTTTCAACATAGCCCTCTATGGGCTTCCAAATATCCCTTTGCCAATTCCACAAGAACAGCCTTAGCGAAAGGCTTCTTGAAGGGAAAGATGTAACTCTGTGAGATGAATTAACAGAACACAGAGCAGTTTCTCAGAAAGCTTCTTTCCAGTTTCGAACGGAAGATATTTCCTTTTTCACCATAGCCCTCTATGGGCTTCCAAATATCCCTTTGCCAATTCCACAAGAACAGCCTTAGCGAAAGGCTTCTTGAAGGGAAAGATGTAACTCTGTGAGATGAATTAACAGAACACAGAGCAGTTTCTCAGAAAGCTTCTTTCCAGTTTTGAACGGAAGATATTTCCTTTTTCAACATTGCCCTCTATGGGCTTCCAAATATCCCTTTGCCAATTCCACAAGAACAGCCTTAGCGAAAGGCTTCTTGAAGGGAAAGATGTAACTCTGTGAGATGAATGAATAGAACACAGAGCAGTTTCTCAGAAAGCTTCTTTCCAGTTTTGAACGGAAGATATTTCCTTTTTCACCATAGCCCTCTATGGGCTTCCAAATATCCCTTTGCCAATTCCACAAGAACAGCCTTAGCGAAAGGCTTCTTGAAGGGAAAGATGTAACTCTGTGAGATTAATTAACAGAACACAGAGCAGTTTCTCAGAAAGCTTCTTTCCAGTTTTGAACGGAAGATATTTCCTTTTTCACCATAGCCCTCTATGGGCTTCCAAATATCCCTTTGCCAATTCCACAAGAACAGCCTTAGCGAAAGGCTCCTTGAAGGGAAAGATGTAACTCTGTGAGATGAATTAACAGAACACAGAGCAGTTTCTCAGAAAGCTTCTTTCCAGTTTTGAACGGAAGATATTTCCTTTTTCACCATAGCCCTCTATGGGCTTCCAAATATCCCTTTGCCAATTCCACAAGAACAGCCTTAGCGAAAGGCTTCTTGAAGGGAAAGATGTAACTCTGTGAGATGAATGAACAGAACACAGAGCAGTTTCTCAGAAAGCTTCTTTCCAGTTTTGAACGGAAGATATTTCCTTTTTCACCATAGCCCTCTAAGGGCTTCCAAATATCCCTTTGCCAATTCCACAAGAACAGCCGTAGCGAAAGGCTTCTTGAAGGGAAAGATGTAACTCTGTGAGATGAATTAACAGAACACAGAGCAGTTTCTCAGAAAGCTTCTTTCCAGTTTTGAACGGAAGATATTTCCTTTTTCACCATAGCCCTCTATGGGCTTCCAAATATCCCTTTGCCAATTCCAGAAGAACAGCCTTAGCGAAAGGCTTCTTGAAGGGAAAGATGTAACTCTGTGAGATGAATTAACAGAACACAGAGCAGTTTCTCAGAAAGTTTCTTTCCAGTTTTGAACGGAAGATATTTCCTTTTTCACCATAGCCCTCTATGGGCTTCCAAATATCCCTTTGCCAATTCCACAAGAACAGCCTTAGCGAAAGGCTTTTGAAGGGAAAGATGTAACTCTGTGAGATGAATTAACAGAACACAGAGCAGTTTCTCAGAAAGCTTCATTCCAATTTTGAACGGAAGATATTTCCTTTTTCACCAGAGCCCTCTATGGGCTTCCAAATATCCCTTTGCCAATTCCACAACAACAGCCTTAGCGAAAGGCTTCTTGAAGGGAAAGATGTAACTCTGTGAGGTGAATTAACAGAACACAGAGCAGTTTCTCAGAAAGCTTCTTTCCAGTTTTGAACGGAAGATATTTCCTTTTTCACCATAGCCCTCTATGGGCTTCCAAATATCCCTTTGCCAATTCCACAAGAACAGCCTTAGCGAAAGGCTCCTTGAAGGGAAAGATGTAACTCTGTGAGATGAATTAACAGAACACAGAGCAGTTTCTCAGAAAGCTTCTTTCCAGTTTTGAACGGAAGATATTTCCTTTTTCACCATAGCCCTCTATGGGCTTCCAAATATCCCTTTGCCAATTCCACAAGAACAGCCTTAGCGAAAGGCTTCTTGAAGGGAAAGATGTAACTCTGTGAGATGAATTAACAGAACACAGAGCAGTTTCTCAGAAAGCTTCTTTCCAGTTTTGAACGGAAGATATTTCCTTTTTCACCATAGCCCTCTAAGGGCTTCCAAATATCCCTTTGCCAATTCCACAAGAACAGCCGTAGCGAAAGGCTTCTTGAAGGGAAAGATGTAACTCTGTGAGATGAATTAACAGAACACAGAGCAGTTTCTCAGAAAGCTTCTTTCCAGTTTTGAACGGAAGATATTTCCTTTTTCACCATAGCCCTCTATGGGCTTCCAAATATCCCTTTGCCAATTCCAGAAGAACAGCCTTAGCGAAAGGCTTCTTGAAGGGAAAGATGTAACTCTGTGAGATGAATTAACAGAACACAGAGCAGTTTCTCAGAAAGTTTCTTTCCAGTTTTGAACGGAAGATATTTCCTTTTTCACCATAGCCCTCTATGGGCTTCCAAATATCCCTTTGCCAATTCCACAAGAACAGCCTTAGCGAAAGGCTTCTTGAAGGGAAAGATGTAACTCTGTGAGATGAATTAACAGAACACAGAGCAGTTTCTCAGAAAGCTTCATTCCAATTTTGAACGGAAGATATTTCCTTTTTCACCAGAGCCCTCTATGGGCTTCCAAATATCCCTTTGCCAATTCCACAAGAACAGCCTTAGCGAAAGGCTTCTTGAAGGGAAAGATGTAACTCTGTGAGGTGAATTAACAGAACACAGAGCAGTTTCTCAGAAAGCTTCTTTCCAGTTTTGAACGGAAGATATTTCCTTTTTCACCATAGCCCTCTATGGGCTTCCAAATATCCCTTTGCCAATTCCACAAGAACAGCCTTAGCGAAAGGCTTCTTGAAGGGAAAGATGTAACTCTGTGAGATGAATTAACAGAACACAGAGCAGTTTCTCAGAAAGTTTCTTTCCAGTTTTGAACGGAAGATATTTCCTTATTCACCATAGCCCTCAATGGGCTTCCAAATATCCCTTTGCCAATTCCACAAGAACAGCCTTAGCGAAAGGCTTCTTGAAGGGAAAGATGTAACTCTGTGAGATGAATTAACAGAACACAGAGCAGTTTCTCAGAAAGCTTCTTTCCAGTTTTGAACGGAAGATATTTCCTTTTTCACCATAGCCCTCTATGGGCTTCCAAATATCCCTTTGCCAATTCCACAAGAACAGCCTTAGCGAAAGGCTTCTTGAAGGGAAAGATGTAACTCTGTGAGATGAATTAACAGAACACAGAGCAGTTTCTCAGAAAGCTTCTTTCCAGTTTCGAACGGAAGATATTTCCTTTTTCACCATAGCCCTCTATGGGCTTCCAAATATCCCTTTGCCAATTCCACAAGAACAGCCTTAGCGAAAGGCTTCTTGAAGGGAAAGATGTAACTCTGTGAGATGAATTAACAGAACACAGAGCAGTTTCTCAGAAAGCTTCTTTCCAGTTTCGAACGGAAGATATTTCCTTTTTCACCATAGCCCTCTATGGGCTTCCAAATATCCCTTTGCCAATTCCACAAGAACAGCCTTAGCGAAAGGCTTCTTGAAGGGAAAGATGTAACTCTGTGAGATGAATTAACAGAACACAGAGCAGTTTCTCAGAAAGCTTCTTTCTAGTTTTGAACGGAAGATATTTCCTTTTTCAACATTGCCCTCTATGGGCTTCCAAATATCCCTTTGCCAATTCCACAAGAACAGCCTTAGCGAAAGGCTTCTTGAAGGGAAAGATGTAACTCTGTGAGATGAATGAACAGAACACAGAGCAGTTTCTCAGAAAGCTTCTTTCCAGTTTTGAACGGAAGATATTTCCTTTTTCACCATAGCCCTCTATGGGCTTCCAAATATCCCTTTGCCAATTCCACAAGAACAGCCTTAGCGAAAGGCTTCTTGAAGGGAAAGATGTAACTCTGTGAGATTAATTAACAGAACACAGAGCAGTTTCTCAGAAAGCTTCTTTCCAGTTTTGAACGGAAGATATTTCCTTTTTCACCATAGCCCTCTATGGGCTTCCAAATATCCCTTTGCCAATTCCACAAGAACAGCCTTAGCGAAAGGCTCCTTGAAGGGAAAGATGTAACTCTGTGAGATGAATTAACAGAACACAGAGCAGTTTCTCAGAAAGCTTCTTTCCAGTTTTGAACGGAAGATATTTCCTTTTTCACCATAGCCCTCTATGGGCTTCCAAATATCCCTTTGCCAATTCCACAAGAACAGCCTTAGCGAAAGGCTTCTTGAAGGGAAAGATGTAACTCTGTGAGATGAATTAACAGAACACAGAGCAGTTTCTCAGAAAGCTTCTTTCCAGTTTTGAACGGAAGATATTTCCTTTTTCACCATAGCCCTCTAAGGGCTTCCAAATATCCCTTTGCCAATTCCACAAGAACAGCCGTAGCGAAAGGCTTCTTGAAGGGAAAGATGTAACTCTGTGAGATGAATTAACAGAACACAGAGCAGTTTCTCAGAAAGCTTCTTTCCAGTTTTGAACGGAAGATATTTCCTTTTTCACCATAGCCCTCTATGGGCTTCCAAATATCCCTTTGCCAATTCCAGAAGAACAGCCTTAGCGAAAGGCTTCTTGAAGGGAAAGATGTAACTCTGTGAGATGAATTAACAGAACACAGAGCAGTTTCTCAGAAAGTTTCTTTCCAGTTTTGAACGGAAGATATTTCCTTTTTCACCATAGCCCTCTATGGGCTTCCAAATATCCCTTTGCCAATTCCACAAGAACAGCCTTAGCGAAAGGCTTTTGAAGGGAAAGATGTAACTCTGTGAGATGAATTAACAGAACACAGAGCAGTTTCTCAGAAAGCTTCATTCCAATTTTGAACGGAAGATATTTCCTTTTTCACCAGAGCCCTCTATGGGCTTCCAAATATCCCTTTGCCAATTCCACAACAACAGCCTTAGCGAAAGGCTTCTTGAAGGGAAAGATGTAACTCTGTGAGGTGAATTAACAGAACACAGAGCAGTTTCTCAGAAAGCTTCTTTCCAGTTTTGAACGGAAGATATTTCCTTTTTCACCATAGCCCTCTATGGGCTTCCAAATATCCCTTTGCCAATTCCACAAGAACAGCCTTAGCGAAAGGCTTCTTGAAGGGAAAGATGTAACTCTGTGAGATGAATTAACAGAACACAGAGCAGTTTCTCAGAAAGTTTCTTTCCAGTTTTGAACGGAAGATATTTCCTTATTCACCATAGCCCTCAATGGGCTTCCAAATATCCCTTTGCCAATTCCACAAGAACAGCCTTAGCGAAAGGCTTCTTGAAGGGAAAGATGTAACTCTGTGAGATGAATGAACAGAACACAGAGCAGTTTCTCAGAAAGCTTCTTTCCAGTTTTGAACGGAAGATATTTCCTTTTTCACCATAGCCCTCTATGGGCTTCCAAATATCCCTTTGCCAATTCCACAAGAACAGCCTTAGCGAAAGGCTTCTTGAAGGGAAAGATGTAACTCTGTGAGATGAATTAACAGAACACAGAGCAGTTTCTCAGAAAGCTTCTTTCCAGTTTTGAACGGAAGATATTTCCTTTTTCACCATAGCCCTCTATGGGCTTCCAAATATCCCTTTGCCAATTCCACAAGAACAGCCTTAACGAAAGGCTTCTTGAAGGGAAAGATGTAACACAGTGAGATGAATTAACAGAACACAGAGCAGTTTCTCTGAAAGCTTCTTTCCAGTTTAGAACGGAAGATATTTCCTTTTTCACCATAGCCCTCTACGGGCTTCCAAATATCCCTTTGCCAATTCCACAAGAACAGCCTTAGCGAAAGGCTTCTTGAAGGGAAAGATGTAACTCTGTGAGATGAATTAACAGAACACAGAGCAGTTTCTCAGAAAGCTTCTTTCCTGTTTTGAACTGAAGATATTTCCTTTTTCACCATAGCCCTCTATGGGCTTCCAAATATCCCTTTGCCAATTCCACAAGAACAGCCTTAGCGAAAGGCTTCTTGAAGGGAAAGATGTAACTCTGTGAGATGAATTAACAGAACACAGAGCAGTTTCTCAGAAAGCTTCTTTCGAGTTTTGAACGGAAGATATTTCCTTTTTCACCATAGCCCTCTATGGGCTTCCAAATATCCCGTTGCCAATTCCACAAGAACAGCCTTAGCGAAAGGCTTCTTGAAGGGAAAGATGTAACTCTGTGAGATGAATTAACAGAACACAGAGCAGTTTCTCAGAAAGCTTCTTTCCAGTTTTGAATGGAAGATATTTCCTTTTTCACCATAGCCCTCTATGGGCTTCCAAATATCCCTTTGCCAATTCCACAAGAACAGCCTTAGCGAAAGGCTTCTTGAAGGGAAAGATGTAACTCTGTGAGATGAATTAACAGAACACAGAGCAGTTTCTCAGAAAGCTTCTTTCCAGTTTTGAACGGAAGATATTTCCTTTTTCACCATAGCCCTCTATGGGCTTCCAAATATCCCTTTGCCAATTCCACAAGAACAGCCTTAGCGAAAGGCTTCTTGAAGGGAAAGATGTAACTCTGTGAGATGAATTAACAGAACACAGAGCAGTCTCTCAGAAAGCTTCTTTCCAGTTTTGAACGGAAGATATTTTCTTTTTCACCATAACCCTCTATTGGCTTCCAAATATCCCTTTGCCAATTCCACAAGAACAGCCTTAGCGAAAGACTTCTTGAAGGGAAAGATGTAACTCTGTGAGATGAATTAACAGAACACAGAGCAGTTTCTCAGAAAGCTTCTTTCCAGTTTCGAACGGAAGATATTTCCTTTTTCACCATAGCCCTCTATGGGCTTCCAAATATCCCTTTGCCAATTCCACAAGAACAGCCTTAGCGAAAGGCTTCTTGAAGGGAAAGATGTAACTCTGTGAGATGAATTAACAGAACACAGAGCAGTTTCTCAGAAAGCTTCTTTCCAGTTTTGAACGGAAGATATTTCCTTTTTCACCATAGCCCTCTATGGGCTTCCAAATATCCCTTTGCCAATTCCACAAGAACAGCCTTAGCGAAAGGCTTCTTGAAGGGAAAGATGTAACTCTGTGAGATGAATTAACAGAACACAGAGCAGTTTCTCAGAAAGCTGCTTTCCAGTTTCGAACGGAAGATATTTCCTTTTTCACCATAGCCCTCTATGGGCTTCCAAATATCCCTTTGCCAATTCCACAAGAACAGCCTTAGCGAAAGGCTTCTTGAAGGGAAAGATGTAACTCTGTGAGATGAATTAACAGAACACAGAGCAGTTTCTCAGAAAGCTTCTTTCCAGTTTCGAACGGAAGATATTTCCTTTTTCACCATAGCCCTCTATGGGCTTCCAAATATCCCTTTGCCAATTCCACAAGAACAGCCTTAGCGAAAGGCTTCTTGAAGGGAAAGATGTAACTCTGTGAGATGAATTAACAGAACACAGAGCAGTTTCTCAGAAAGCTTCTTTCCAGTTTTGAACGGAAGATATTTCCTTTTTCAACATTGCCCTCTATGGGCTTCCAAATATCCCTTTGCCAATTCCACAAGAACAGCATTAGCGAAAGGCTTCTTGAAGGGAAAGATGTAACTCTGTGAGATGAATTAACAGAACACAGAGCAGTTTCTCAGAAAGCTTCTTTCCAGTTTTGAACGGAAGATATTTCCTTTTTCACCATAGCCCTCTAAGGGCTTCCAAATATCCCTTTGCCAATTCCACAAGAACAGCCGTAGCGAAAGGTTTCTTGAAGGGAAAGATGTAACTCTGTGAGATGAATTAACAGAACACAGAGCAGTTTCTCAGAAAGCTTCTTTCCAGTTTTTAACGGAAGATATTTCCTTTTTCACCATAGCCCTCTATGGGCTTCCAAATATCCCTTTGCCAATTCCAGAAGAACAGCCTTAGCGAAAGGCTTCTTGAAGGGAAAGATGTAACTCTGTGAGATGAATTAACAGAACACAGAGCAGTTTCTCAGAAAGTTTCTTTCCAGTTTTGAACGGAAGATATTTCCTTTTTCACCATAGCCCTCTATGGGCTTCCAAATATCCCTTTGCCAATTCCACAAGAACAGCCTTAGCGAAAGGCTTCTTGAAGGGAAAGATGTAACTCTGTGAGATGAATTAACAGAACACAGAGCAGTTTCTCAGAAAGCTTCATTCCAATTTTGAACGGAAGATATTTCCTTTTTCACCAGAGCCCTCTATGGGCTTCCAAATATCCCTTTGCCAATTCCACAACAACAGCCTTAGCGAAAGGCTTCTTGAAGGGAAAGATGTAACTCTGTGAGGTGAATTAACAGAACACAGAGCAGTTTCTCAGAAAGCTTCTTTCCAGTTTTGAACGGAAGATATTTCCTTTTTCACCATAGCCCTCTATGGGCTTCCAAATATCCCTTTGCCAATTCCACAAGAACAGCCTTAGCGAAAGGCTTCTTGAAGGGAAAGATGTAACTCTGTGAGATGAATTAACAGAACACAGAGCAGTTTCTCAGAAAGTTTCTTTCCAGTTTTGAACGGAAGATATTTCCTTATTCACCATAGCCCTCAATGGGCTTCCAAATATCCCTTTGCCAATTCCACAAGAACAGCCTTAGCGAAAGGCTTCTTGAAGGGAAAGATGTAACTCTGTGAGATGAATGAACAGAACACAGAGCAGTTTCTCAGAAAGCTTCTTTCCAGTTTTGAACGGAAGATATTTCCTTTTTCACCATAGCCCTCTATGGGCTTCCAAATATCCCTTTGCCAATTCCACAAGAACAGCCTTAGCGAAAGGCTTCTTGAAGGGAAAGATGTAACTCTGTGAGATGAATTAACAGAACACAGAGCAGTTTCTCAGAAAGCTTCTTTCCAGTTTTGAACGGAAGATATTTCCTTTTTCACCATAGCCCTCTATGGGCTTCCAAATATCCCTTTGCCAATTCCACAAGAACAGCCTTAACGAAAGGCTTCTTGAAGGGAAAGATGTAACACAGTGAGATGAATTAACAGAACACAGAGCAGTTTCTCTGAAAGCTTCTTTCCAGTTTTGAACGGAAGATATTTCCTTTTTCACCATAGCCCTCTACGGGCTTCCAAATATCCCTTTGCCAATTCCACAAGAACAGCCTTAGCGAAAGGCTTCTTGAAGGGAAAGATGTAACTCTGTGAGATGAATTAACAGAACACAGAGCAGTTTCTCAGAAAGCTTCTTTCCTGTTTTGAACGGAAGATATTTCCTTTTTCACCATAGCCCTCTATGGGCTTCCAAATATCCCTTTGCCAATTCCACAAGAACAGCCTTAGCGAAAGGCTTCTTGAAGGGAAAGATGTAACTCTGTGAGATGAATTAACAGAACACAGAGCAGTTTCTCAGAAAGCTTCTTTCGAGTTTTGAACGGAAGATATTTCCTTTTTCACCATAGCCCTCTATGGGCTTCCAAATATCCCGTTGCCAATTCCACAAGAACAGCCTTAGCGAAAGGCTTCTTGAAGGGAAAGATGTAACTCTGTGAGATGAATTAACAGAACACACAGCAGTTTCTCAGAAAGCTTCTTTCCAGTTTTGAACGGAAGATATTTCCTTTTTCACCATAGCCCTCTATGGGCTTCCAAATATCCCTTTGGCAATTCCACAAGAACAGCCTTAGCGAAAGGCTTCTTGAAGGGAAAGATGTAACTCTGTGAGATGAATTAACAGAACACAGAGCAGTTTCTCAGAAAGCTTCTTTCCAGTTTTGAACGGAAGATATTTCCTTTTTCACCATAGCCCTCTATGGGCTTCCAAATATCCCTTTGCCAATTCCACAAGAACAGCCTTAGCGAAAGGCTTCTTGAAGGGAAAGATGTAACTCTGTGAGATGAATTAACAGAACACAGAGCAGTTTCTCAGAAAGCTTCTTTCCAGTTTTGAACGGAAGATATTTCCTTTTTCACCATAGCCCTCTATGGGCTTCCAAATATCCCTTTGCCAATTCCACAAGAACAGCCTTAGCGAAAGGCTCCTTGAAGGGAAAGATGTAACTCTGTGAGATGAATTAACAGAACACAGAGCAGTTTCTCAGAAAGCTTCTTTCCAGTTTTGAACGGAAGATATTTCCTTTTTCACCATAGCCCTCTATGGGCTTCCAAATATCCCTTTGCCAATTCCACAAGAACAGCCTTAGCGAAAGGCTTCTTGAAGGGAAAGATGTAACTCTGTGAGATGAATTAACAGAACACAGAGCAGTTTCTCAGAAAGCTTCTTTCCAGTTTTGAACGGAAGATATTTCCTTTTTCACCATAGCCCTCTAAGGGCTTCCAAATATCCCTTTGCCAATTCCACAAGAACAGCCTTAGCGAAAGGCTTCTTGAACGGAAAGATGTAACTCTGTGAGATGAATTAACAGAACACAGAGCAGTTTCTAGAAAGTTTCTTTCCAGTTTTGAACGGAAGATATTTCCTTTTTCACCATAGCCCTCTATGGGCTTCCAAATATCCCTTTGCCAATTCCACAAGAACAGCCTTAGCGAAAGGCTTCTTGAAAGGAAAGACGTAACTCTGTGAGATGAATTAACAGAACACAGAGCAGTTTCTCAGAAAGCTTCTTTCCAGTTTTGAACGGAAGATATTTCCTTTTTCACCATAGCCCTCTATGGGCTTCCAAATATCCCTTTGCCAATTCCAGAAGAACAGCCTTAGCGAAAGACTTCTTGAAGGGAAAGATGTAACTCTGTGAGATGAATTAACAGAACAAAGAGCAGTTTCTCAGAAAGCTTCTTTCCAGTTTTGAACGGAAGATAATTCCTTTTTCACCATGCCCTCTATGGGCTTCCAAATATCCCTTTGCCAATTCCACAAGAACGGCCTTAGCGAAAGGCTTCTTGAAGGGAAGATGTAACTCTGTGAGATGAATTAACAGAACACAGAGCAGTTTCTCAGAAAGCTTCTTTCCAGTTTGAACGGAAGATATTTTCTTTTTCACCATAGCCCTCTATGGGCTTCCAAATATCCCTTTGCCAATTCCACAAGAACAGCCTTAGCGAAAGGCTTCTTGAAGGGAAAGATGTAACTCTGTGATTTGAATGAACAGAACACAGAGCAGTTTCTCAGAAAGCTTCTTTCCAGTTTTGAACGGAAGATATTTCCTTTTTCACCACAGCCCTCTATGGGCTTCCAAATATCCCTTTGCCAATTCCACAAGAACAGCCTTAGCGAAAGGCTTCTTGAAGGGAAAGATGTAACTCTGTGAGATGAATTAACAGAACACAGAGCAGTTTCTCAGAAAGCTTCTTTCCAGTTTTGAACGGAAGATATTTTCTTTTTCACCATAGCCCTCTAAGGGCTTCCAAATATCCCTTTGCCAATTCCACAAGAACAGCCTTAGCGAAAGGCTTCTTGAAGGGAAAGATGTAACTCTGTGAGATGAATTAACAGAACACAGAGCAGTTTCTCAGAAAGCTTCTTTCCAGTTTTGAACGGAAGATATTTCCTTTTTCACCATAGCCGTCTATGGCCTTCCAAATATCCCTTTGCCAATTCCACAAGAACAGCCTTAGCGAAAGGCTTCTTGAAGGGAAAGATGTAACTCTGTGAGATGAATTAACAGAACACAGAGCAGTTTCTGAGAAAGCTTCTTTCCAGTTTTGAACGGAAGATATTTCCTTTTTCACCATAGCCCTCTATGGGCTTCCAAATATCCCTTTGCCAATTCCACAAGAACAGCCTTAGCGAAAGGCTTCTTGAAGGGAAAGATGTAACTCTCTGAGATGAATTAACAGAACACAGAGCAGTTTCTCAGAAAGCTTCTTTCCAGTTTTGAACGGAAGATATTTCCTTTTTCACCATAGCCCTTTATGGGCTTCCAAATATCCCTTTGCCAATTCCACAAGAACAGCCTTAGCGAAAGGCTTCTTGAAGGGAAAGATGTAACTCTGTGAGATGAATTAACAGAACACAGAGAAGTTTCTCAGAAAGCTTCTTTCCAGTTTTGAACGGAAGATATTTCCTTTTTCACCATAGCCCTCTATGGGCTTCCAAATATCCCTTTGCCAATTCCACAAGAACAGCCTTAGCGAAAGGCTTCTTGAAGGGAAAGATGTAACTCTGTGAGATGAATTAACAGAACACAGAGCAGTTTCTCAGAAAGCTTCTTTCCAGTTTTGAACGGAAGATATTTCCTTTTTCACCATAGCCCTCTATGGGCTTCCAAATATCCCTTTGCCAATTCCACAAGAACAGCCTTAGCGAAAGGCTTCTTGAAAGGAAAGACGTAACTCTGTGAGATGAATTAACAGAACACAGAGCAGTTTCTCAGAAAGCTTCTTTCCAGTTTTGAACGGAAGATATTTCCTTTTTCACCATAGCCCTCTAGGGGCTTCCAAATATCCCTTTGCCAATTCCACAAGAACAGCCTTAGCGAAAGACTTCTTGAAGGGAAAGATGTAACTCTGTGAGATGAATTAACAGAACAAAGAGCAGTTTCTCAGAAAGCTTCTTTCCAGTTTTGAACGGAAGATAATTCCTTTTTCACCATAGCCCTCTATGGGCTTCCAAATATCCCTCTGCCAATTCCACAAGAACAGCCTTAGCGAAAGGCTTCTTGAAGGGAAGATGTAACTCTGTGAGATGAATTAACAGAACACAGAGCAGTTTCTCAGAAAGCTTCTTTCCAGTTTGAACGGAAGATATTTTCTTTTTCACCATAGCCCTCTATGGGCTTCCAAATATCCCTTTGCCAATTCCACAAGAACAGCCTTAGCGAAAGGCTTCTTGAAGGGAAAGATGTAACTCTGTGAGATGAATTAACAGAACACAGAGCAGTTTCTCAGAAAGCTTCTTTCCAGTTTTGAACGGAAGATATTTCCTTTTTCACCATAGCCCTCTATGGGCTTCCAAATATCCCTTTGCCAATTCCACAAGAACAGCCTTAGCGAAAGGCTTCTTGAACGGAAAGATGTAACTCTGTGAGATGAATTAACAGAACACAGAGCAGTTTCTCAGAAAGTTTCTTTCCAGTTTTGAACGGAAGATATTTCCTTATTCACCATAGCCCTCAATGGGCTTCCAAATATCCCTTTGCCAATTCCACAAGAACAGCCTTAGCGAAAGGCTTCTTGAAGGGAAAGATGTAACTCTGTGAGAAGAATGAACAGAACACAGAGCAGTTTCTCAGAAAGCTTCTTTCCAGTTTTGAACGGAAGATATTTCCTTTTTCACCATAGCCCTCTATGGGCTTCCAAATATCCCTTTGCCAATTCCACAAGAACAGCCTTAGCGAAAGGCTTCTTGAAGGGAAAGATGTAACTCTGTGAGATGAATTAACAGAACACAGAGCAGTTTCTCAGAAAGCTTCTTTCCAGTTTTGAACGGAAGATATTTCCTTTTTCACCATAGCCCTCTATGGGCTTCCAAATATCCCTTTGCCAATTCCACAAGAACAGCCTTAACGAAAGGCTTCTTGAAGGGAAAGATGTAACACAGTGAGATGAATTAACAGAACACAGAGCAGTTTCTCTGAAAGCTTCTTTCCAGTTTTGAACGGAAGATATTTCCTTTTTCACCATAGCCCTCTACGGGCTTCCAAATATCCCTTTGCCAATTCCACAAGAACAGCCTTAGCGAAAGGCTTCTTGAAGGGAAAGATGTAACTCTGTGAGATGAATGAACAGAACACAGAGCAGTTTCTCCGAAAGCTTCTTTCCAGTTTTTAACGGAAGATATTTCCTTTTTCACCATAGCCCTCTATGGGCTTCCAAATATCCCTTTGCCAATTCCCCAAGAACAGCCTTAGCGAAAGGCTTCTTGAAAGGAAAGACGTAACTCTGTGAGATGAATTAACAGAACACAGAGCAGTTTCTCAGAAAGCTTCTTTCCAGTTTTGAACGCAAGATATTTCCTTTTTCACCATAGCCCTCTATGGGCTTCCAAATATCCCTTTGCCAATTCCAGAAGAACAGCCTTAGCGAAAGACTTCTTGAAGGGAAAGATGTAACTCTGTGAGATGAATTAACAGAACAAAGAGCAGTTTCTCAGAAAGCTTCTTTCCAGTTTTGAACGGAAGATAATTCCTTTTTCACCATGCCCTCTATGGGCTTCCAAATATCCCTTTGCCAATTCCACAAGAACGGCCTTAGCGAAAGGCTTCTTGAAGGGAAGATGTAACTCTGTGAGATGAATTAACAGAACACAGAGCAGTTTCTCAGAAAGCTTCTTTCCAGTTTGAACGGAAGATATTTTCTTTTTCACCATAGCCCTCTATGGGCTTCCAAATATCCCTTTGCCAATTCCACAAGAACAGCCTTAGCGAAAGGCTTCTTGAAGGGAAAGATGTAACTCTGTGATTTGAATGAACAGAACACAGAGCAGTTTCTCAGAAAGCTTCTTTCCAGTTTTGAACGGAAGATATTTCCTTTTTCACCACAGCCCTCTATGGGCTTCCAAATATCCCTTTGCCAATTCCACAAGAACAGCCTTAGCGAAAGGCTTCTTGAAGGGAAAGATGTAACTCTGTGAGATGAATTAACAGAACACAGAGCAGTTTCTCAGAAAGCTTCTTTCCAGTTTTGAACGGAAGATATTTCCTTTTTCACCATAGCCCTCTAAGGGCTTCCAAATATCCCTTTGCCAATTCCACAAGAACAGCCTTAGCGAAAGGCTTCTTGAAGGGAAAGATGTAACTCTGTGAGATGAATTAACAGAACACAGAGCAGTTTCTCAGAAAGCTTCTTTCCAGTTTTGAACGGAAGATATTTCCTTTTTCACCATAGCCGTCTATGGCCTTCCAAATATCCCTTTGCCAATTCCACAAGAACAGCCTTAGCGAAAGGCTTCTTGAAGGGAAAGATGTAACTCTGTGAGATGAATTAACAGAACACAGAGCAGTTTCTGAGAAAGCTTCTTTCCAGTTTTGAACGGAAGATATTTCCTTTTTCACCATAGCCCTCTATGGGCTTCCAAATATCCCTTTGCCAATTCCACAAGAACAGCCTTAGCGAAAGGCTTCTTGAAGGGAAAGATGTAACTCTGTGAGATGAATTAACAGAACACAGAGCAGTTTCTCAGAAAGCTTCTTTCCAGTTTTGAACGGAAGATATTTCCTTTTTCACCATAGCCGTCTATGGCCTTCCAAATATCCCTTTGCCAATTCCACAAGAACAGCCTTAGCGAAAGGCTTCTTGAAGGGAAAGATGTAACTCTGTGAGATGAATTAACAGAACACAGAGCAGTTTCTGAGAAAGCTTCTTTCCAGTTTTGAACGGAAGATATTTCCTTTTTCACCATAGCCCTCTATGGGCTTCCAAATATCCCTTTGCCAATTCCACAAGAACAGCCTTAGCGAAAGGCTTCTTGAAGGGAAAGATGTAACTCTCTGAGATGAATTAACAGAACACAGAGCAGTTTCTCAGAAAGCTTCTTTCCAGTTTTGAACGGAAGATATTTCCTTTTTCACCATAGCCCTTTATGGGCTTCCAAATATCCCTTTGCCAATTCCACAAGAACAGCCTTAGCGAAAGGCTTCTTGAAGGGAAAGATGTAACTCTGTGAGATGAATTAACAGAACACAGAGAAGTTTCTCAGAAAGCTTCTTTCCAGTTTTGAACGGAAGATATTTCCTTTTTCACCATAGCCCTCTATGGGCTTCCAAATATCCCTTTGCCAATTCCACAAGAACAGCCTTAGCGAAAGGCTTCTTGAAGGGAAAGATGTAACTCTGTGAGATGAATTAACAGAACACAGAGCAGTTTCTCAGAAAGCTTCTTTCCAGTTTTGAACGGAAGATATTTCCTTTTTCACCATAGCCCTCTATGGGCTTCCAAATATCCCTTTGCCAATTCCACAAGAACAGCCTTAGCGAAAGGCTTCTTGAAAGGAAAGACGTAACTCTGTGAGATGAATTAACAGAACACAGAGCAGTTTCTCAGAAAGCTTCTTTCCAGTTTTGAACGGAAGATATTTCCTTTTTCACCATAGCCCTCTAGGGGCTTCCAAATATCCCTTTGCCAATTCCACAAGAACAGCCTTAGCGAAAGACTTCTTGAAGGGAAAGATGTAACTCTGTGAGATGAATTAACAGAACAAAGAGCAGTTTCTCAGAAAGCTTCTTTCCAGTTTTGAACGGAAGATAATTCCTTTTTCACCATAGCCCTCTATGGGCTTCCAAATATCCCTTTGCCAATTCCACAAGAACAGCCTTAGCGAAAGGCTTCTTGAAGGGAAGATGTAACTCTGTGAGATGAATTAACAGAACACAGAGCAGTTTCTCAGAAAGCTTCTTTCCAGTTTGAACGGAAGATATTTTCTTTTTCACCATAGCCCTCTATGGGCTTCCAAATATCCCTTTGCCAATTCCACAAGAACAGCCTTAGCGAAAGGCTTCTTGAAGGGAAAGATGTAACTCTGTGAGATGAATTAACAGAACACAGAGCAGTTTCTCAGAAAGCTTCTTTCCAGTTTTGAACGGAAGATATTTCCTTTTTCACCATAGCCCTCTATGGGCTTCCAAATATCCCTTTGCCAATTCCACAAGAACAGCCTTAGCGAAAGGCTTCTTGAACGGAAAGATGTAACTCTGTGAGATGAATTAACAGAACACAGAGCAGTTTCTCAGAAAGTTTCTTTCCAGTTTTGAACGGAAGATATTTCCTTATTCACCATAGCCCTCAATGGGCTTCCAAATATCCCTTTGCCAATTCCACAAGAACAGCCTTAGCGAAAGGCTTCTTGAAGGGAAAGATGTAACTCTGTGAGAAGAATGAACAGAACACAGAGCAGTTTCTCAGAAAGCTTCTTTCCAGTTTTGAACGGAAGATATTTCCTTTTTCACCATAGCCCTCTATGGGCTTCCAAATATCCCTTTGCCAATTCCACAAGAACAGCCTTAGCGAAAGGCTTCTTGAAGGGAAAGATGTAACTCTGTGAGATGAATTAACAGAACACAGAGCAGTTTCTCAGAAAGCTTCTTTCCAGTTTTGAACGGAAGATATTTCCTTTTTCACCATAGCCCTCTATGGGCTTCCAAATATCCCTTTGCCAATTCCACAAGAACAGCCTTAACGAAAGGCTTCTTGAAGGGAAAGATGTAACACAGTGAGATGAATTAACAGAACACAGAGCAGTTTCTCTGAAAGCTTCTTTCCAGTTTTGAACGGAAGATATTTCCTTTTTCACCATAGCCCTCTACGGGCTTCCAAATATCCCTTTGCCAATTCCACAAGAACAGCCTTAGCGAAAGGCTTCTTGAAGGGAAAGATGTAACTCTGTGAGATGAATGAACAGAACACAGAGCAGTTTCTCCGAAAGCTTCTTTCCAGTTTTTAACGGAAGATATTTCCTTTTTCACCATAGCCCTCTATGGGCTTCCAAATATCCCTTTGCCAATTCCCCAAGAACAGCCTTAGCGAAAGGCTTCTTGAAAGGAAAGACGTAACTCTGTGAGATGAATTAACAGAACACAGAGCAGTTTCTCAGAAAGCTTCTTTCCAGTTTTGAACGCAAGATATTTCCTTTTTCACCATAGCCCTCTATGGGCTTCCAAATATCCCTTTGCCAATTCCAGAAGAACAGCCTTAGCGAAAGACTTCTTGAAGGGAAAGATGTAACTCTGTGAGATGAATTAACAGAACAAAGAGCAGTTTCTCAGAAAGCTTCTTTCCAGTTTTGAACGGAAGATAATTCCTTTTTCACCATGCCCTCTATGGGCTTCCAAATATCCCTTTGCCAATTCCACAAGAACGGCCTTAGCGAAAGGCTTCTTGAAGGGAAGATGTAACTCTGTGAGATGAATTAACAGAACACAGAGCAGTTTCTCAGAAAGCTTCTTTCCAGTTTGAACGGAAGATATTTTCTTTTTCACCATAGCCCTCTATGGGCTTCCAAATATCCCTTTGCCAATTCCACAAGAACAGCCTTAGCGAAAGGCTTCTTGAAGGGAAAGATGTAACTCTGTGATTTGAATGAACAGAACACAGAGCAGTTTCTCAGAAAGCTTCTTTCCAGTTTTGAACGGAAGATATTTCCTTTTTCACCACAGCCCTCTATGGGCTTCCAAATATCCCTTTGCCAATTCCACAAGAACAGCCTTAGCGAAAGGCTTCTTGAAGGGAAAGATGTAACTCTGTGAGATGAATTAACAGAACACAGAGCAGTTTCTCAGAAAGCTTCTTTCCAGTTTTGAACGGAAGATATTTCCTTTTTCACCATAGCCCTCTAAGGGCTTCCAAATATCCCTTTGCCAATTCCACAAGAACAGCCTTAGCGAAAGGCTTCTTGAAGGGAAAGATGTAACTCTGTGAGATGAATTAACAGAACACAGAGCAGTTTCTCAGAAAGCTTCTTTCCAGTTTTGAACGGAAGATATTTCCTTTTTCACCATAGCCGTCTATGGCCTTCCAAATATCCCTTTGCCAATTCCACAAGAACAGCCTTAGCGAAAGGCTTCTTGAAGGGAAAGATGTAACTCTGTGAGATGAATTAACAGAACACAGAGCAGTTTCTGAGAAAGCTTCTTTCCAGTTTTGAACGGAAGATATTTCCTTTTTCACCATAGCCCTCTATGGGCTTCCAAATATCCCTTTGCCAATTCCACAAGAACAGCCTTAGCGAAAGGCTTCTTGAAGGGAAAGATGTAACTCTCTGAGATGAATTAACAGAACACAGAGCAGTTTCTCAGAAAGCTTCTTTCCAGTTTTGAACGGAAGATATTTCCTTTTTCACCATAGCCCTTTATGGGCTTCCAAATATCCCTTTGCCAATTCCACAAGAACAGCCTTAGCGAAAGGCTTCTTGAAGGGAAATATGTAACTCTGTGAGATGAATTAACAGCACACAGAGAAGTTTCTCAGAAAGCTTCTTTCCAGTTTTGAACGGAAGATATTTCCTTTTTCACCATAGCCCTCTATGGGCTTCCAAATATCCCTTTGCCAATTCCACAAGAACAGCCTTAGCGAAAGGCTTCTTGAAGGGAAAGATGTAACTCTGTGAGATGAATTAACAGAACACAGAGCAGTTTCTCAGAAAGCTTCTTTCCAGTTTTGAACGGAAGATATTTCCTTTTTCACCATAGCCCTCTATGGGCTTCCAAATATCCCTTTGCCAATTCCACAAGAACAGCCTTAGCGAAAGGCTTCTTGAAAGGAAAGACGTAACTCTGTGAGATGAATTAACAGAACACAGAGCAGTTTCTCAGAAAGCTTCTTTCCAGTTTTGAACGGAAGATATTTCCTTTTTCACCATAGCCCTCTATGGGCTTCCAAATATCCCTTTGCCAATTCCACAAGAACAGCCTTAGCGAAAGACTTCTTGAAGGGAAAGATGTAACTCTGTGAGATGAATTAACAGACAAAGAGCAGTTTCTCAGAAAGCTTCTTTCCAGTTTTGAACGGAAGATAATTCCTTTTTCACCATAGCCCTCTATGGGCTTCCAAATATCCCTTTGCCAATTCCACAAGAACAGCCTTAGCGAAAGGCTTCTTGAAGGGAAGATGTAACTCTGTGAGATGAATTAACAGAACACAGAGCAGTTTCTCAGAAAGCTTCTTTCCAGTTTGAACGGAAGATATTTTCTTTTTCACCATAGCCCTCTATGGGCTTCCAAATATCCCTTTGCCAATTCCACAAGAACAGCCTTAGCGAAAGGCTTCTTGAAGGGAAAGATGTAACTCTGTGAGATGAATTAACAGAACACAGAGCAGTTTCTCAGAAAGCTTCTTTCCAGTTTTGAACGGAAGATATTTCCTTTTTCACCATAGCCCTCTATGGGCTTCCAAATATCCCTTTGCCAATTCCACAAGAACAGCCTTAGCGAAAGGCTTCTTGAACGGAAAGATGTAACTCTGTGAGATGAATTAACAGAACACAGAGCAGTTTCTCAGAAAGCTTCTTTCCAGTTTTGAACGGAAGATATTTCCTTTTTCACCATAGCCCTCTATGGGCTTCCAAATATCCCTTTGCCAATTCCACAAGAACAGCCTTAGCGAAAGGCTTCTTGAAGGGAAAGATGTAACTCTGTGAGATGAATTAACAGAACACAGAGCAGTTTCTCAGAAAGCTTCTTTCCAGTTTCGAACGGAAGATATTTCCTTTTTCACCATAGCCCTCTATGGGCTTCCAAATATCCCTTTGCCAATTCCACAAGAACAGCCTTAGCGAAAGGCTTCTTGAAGGGAAAGATGTAACTCTGTGAGATGAATTAACAGAACACAGAGCAGTTTCTCAGAAAGCTTCTTTCCAGTTTCGAACGGAAGATATTTCCTTTTTCACCATAGCCCTCTATGGGCTTCCAAATATCCCTTTGCCAATTCCACAAGAACAGCCTTAGCGAAAGGCTTCTTGAAGGGAAAGATGTAACTCTGTGAGATGAATTAACAGAACACAGAGCAGTTTCTCAGAAAGCTTCTTTCCAGTTTTGAACGGAAGATATTTCCTTTTTCAACATTGCCCTCTACGGGCTTCCAAATATCCCTTTGCCAATTCCACAAGAACAGCCTTAGCGAAAGGCTTCTTGAAGGGAAAGATGTAACTCTGTGAGATGAATGAATAGAACACAGAGCAGTTTCTCAGAAAGCTTCTTTCCAGTTTTGAACGGAAGATATTTCCTTTTTCACCATAGCCCTCTATGGGCTTCCAAATATCCCTTTGCCAATTCCACAAGAACAGCCTTAGCGAAAGGCTTCTTGAAGGGAAAGATGTAACTCTGTGAGATTAATTAACAGAACACAGAGCAGTTTCTCAGAAAGCTTCTTTCCAGTTTTGAACGGAAGATATTTCCTTTTTCACCATAGCCCTCTATGGGCTTCCAAATATCCCTTTGCCAATTCCACAAGAACAGCCTTAGCGAAAGGCTCCTTGAAGGGAAAGATGTAACTCTGTGAGATGAATTAACAGAACACAGAGCAGTTTCTCAGAAAGCTTCTTTCCAGTTTTGAACGGAAGATATTTCCTTTTTCACCATAGCCCTCTATGGGCTTCCAAATATCCCTTTGCCAATTCCACAAGAACAGCCTTAGCGAAAGGCTTCTTGAAGGGAAAGATGTAACTCTGTGAGATGAATTAACAGAACACAGAGCAGTTTCTCAGAAAGCTTCTTTCCAGTTTTGAACGGAAGATATTTCCTTTTTCACCATAGCCCTCTAAGGGCTTCCAAATATCCCTTTGCCAATTCCACAAGAACAGCCGTAGCGAAAGGCTTCTTGAAGGGAAAGATGTAACTCTGTGAGATGAATTAACAGAACACAGAGCAGTTTCTCAGAAAGCTTCTTTCCAGTTTTGAACGGAAGATATTTCCTTTTTCACCATAGCCCTCTATGGGCTTCCAAATATCCCTTTGCCAATTCCAGAAGAACAGCCTTAGCGAAAGGCTTCTTGAAGGGAAAGATGTAACTCTGTGAGATGAATTAACAGAACAAAGAGCAGTTTCTCAGAAAGCTTCTTTCCAGTTTTGAACGGAAGATAATTCCTTTTTCACCATAGCCCTCTATGGGCTTCCAAATATCCCTTTGCCAATTCCACAAGAACAGCCTTAGCGAAAGGCTTCTTGAAGGGAAGATGTAACTCTGTGAGATGAATTAACAGAACACAGAGCAGTTTCTCAGAAAGCTTCTTTCCAGTTTGAACGGAAGATATTTTCTTTTTCACCATAGCCCTCTATGGGCTTCCAAATATCCCTTTGCCAATTCCACAAGAACAGCCTTAGCGAAAGGCTTCTTGAAGGGAAAGATGTAACTCTGTGAGATGAATTAACAGAACACAGAGCAGTTTCTCAGAAAGCTTCTTTCCAGTTTTGAACGGAAGATATTTCCTTTTTCACCATAGCCCTCTATGGGCTTCCAAATATCCCTTTGCCAATTCCACAAGAACAGCCTTAGCGAAAGGCTTCTTGAACGGAAAGATGTAACTCTGTGAGATGAATTAACAGAACACAGAGCAGTTTCTCAGAAAGTTTCTTTCCAGTTTTGAACGGAAGATATTTCCTTATTCACCATAGCCCTCAATGGGCTTCCAAATATCCCTTTGCCAATTCCACAAGAACAGCCTTAGCGAAAGGCTTCTTGAAGGGAAAGATGTAACTCTGTGAGAAGAATGAACAGAACACAGAGCAGTTTCTCAGAAAGCTTCTTTCCAGTTTTGAACGGAAGATATTTCCTTTTTCACCATAGCCCTCTATGGGCTTCCAAATATCCCTTTGCCAATTCCACAAGAACAGCCTTAGCGAAAGGCTTCTTGAAGGGAAAGATGTAACTCTGTGAGATGAATTAACAGAACACAGAGCAGTTTCTCAGAAAGCTTCTTTCCAGTTTTGAACGGAAGATATTTCCTTTTTCACCATAGCCCTCTATGGGCTTCCAAATATCCCTTTGCCAATTCCACAAGAACAGCCTTAACGAAAGGCTTCTTGAAGGGAAAGATGTAACACAGTGAGATGAATTAACAGAACACAGAGCAGTTTCTCTGAAAGCTTCTTTCCAGTTTTGAACGGAAGATATTTCCTTTTTCACCATAGCCCTCTACGGGCTTCCAAATATCCCTTTGCCAATTCCACAAGAACAGCCTTAGCGAAAGGCTTCTTGAAGGGAAAGATGTAACTCTGTGAGATGAATGAACAGAACACAGAGCAGTTTCTCCGAAAGCTTCTTTCCAGTTTTTAACGGAAGATATTTCCTTTTTCACCATAGCCCTCTATGGGCTTCCAAATATCCCTTTGCCAATTCCCCAAGAACAGCCTTAGCGAAAGGCTTCTTGAAAGGAAAGACGTAACTCTGTGAGATGAATTAACAGAACACAGAGCAGTTTCTCAGAAAGCTTCTTTCCAGTTTTGAACGCAAGATATTTCCTTTTTCACCATAGCCCTCTATGGGCTTCCAAATATCCCTTTGCCAATTCCAGAAGAACAGCCTTAGCGAAAGACTTCTTGAAGGGAAAGATGTAACTCTGTGAGATGAATTAACAGAACAAAGAGCAGTTTCTCAGAAAGCTTCTTTCCAGTTTTGAACGGAAGATAATTCCTTTTTCACCATGCCCTCTATGGGCTTCCAAATATCCCTTTGCCAATTCCACAAGAACGGCCTTAGCGAAAGGCTTCTTGAAGGGAAGATGTAACTCTGTGAGATGAATTAACAGAACACAGAGCAGTTTCTCAGAAAGCTTCTTTCCAGTTTGAACGGAAGATATTTTCTTTTTCACCATAGCCCTCTATGGGCTTCCAAATATCCCTTTGCCAATTCCACAAGAACAGCCTTAGCGAAAGGCTTCTTGAAGGGAAAGATGTAACTCTGTGATTTGAATGAACAGAACACAGAGCAGTTTCTCAGAAAGCTTCTTTCCAGTTTTGAACGGAAGATATTTCCTTTTTCACCACAGCCCTCTATGGGCTTCCAAATATCCCTTTGCCAATTCCACAAGAACAGCCTTAGCGAAAGGCTTCTTGAAGGGAAAGATGTAACTCTGTGAGATGAATTAACAGAACACAGAGCAGTTTCTCAGAAAGCTTCTTTCCAGTTTTGAACGGAAGATATTTCCTTTTTCACCATAGCCCTCTAAGGGCTTCCAAATATCCCTTTGCCAATTCCACAAGAACAGCCTTAGCGAAAGGCTTCTTGAAGGGAAAGATGTAACTCTGTGAGATGAATTAACAGAACACAGAGCAGTTTCTCAGAAAGCTTCTTTCCAGTTTTGAACGGAAGATATTTCCTTTTTCACCATAGCCGTCTATGGCCTTCCAAATATCCCTTTGCCAATTCCACAAGAACAGCCTTAGCGAAAGGCTTCTTGAAGGGAAAGATGTAACTCTGTGAGATGAATTAACAGAACACAGAGCAGTTTCTGAGAAAGCTTCTTTCCAGTTTTGAACGGAAGATATTTCCTTTTTCACCATAGCCCTCTATGGGCTTCCAAATATCCCTTTGCCAATTCCACAAGAACAGCCTTAGCGAAAGGCTTCTTGAAGGGAAAGATGTAACTCTCTGAGATGAATTAACAGAACACAGAGCAGTTTCTCAGAAAGCTTCTTTCCAGTTTTGAACGGAAGATATTTCCTTTTTCACCATAGCCCTTTATGGGCTTCCAAATATCCCTTTGCCAATTCCACAAGAACAGCCTTAGCGAAAGGCTTCTTGAAGGGAAATATGTAACTCTGTGAGATGAATTAACAGAACACAGAGAAGTTTCTCAGAAAGCTTCTTTCCAGTTTTGAACGGAAGATATTTCCTTTTTCACCATAGCCCTCTATGGGCTTCCAAATATCCCTTTGCCAATTCCACAAGAACAGCCTTAGCGAAAGGCTTCTTGAAGGGAAAGATGTAACTCTGTGAGATGAATTAACAGAACACAGAGCAGTTTCTCAGAAAGCTTCTTTCCAGTTTTGAACGGAAGATATTTCCTTTTTCACCATAGCCCTCTATGGGCTTCCAAATATCCCTTTGCCAATTCCACAAGAACAGCCTTAGCGAAAGGCTTCTTGAAAGGAAAGACGTAACTCTGTGAGATGAATTAACAGAACACAGAGCAGTTTCTCAGAAAGCTTCTTTCCAGTTTTGAACGGAAGATATTTCCTTTTTCACCATAGCCCTCTATGGGCTTCCAAATATCCCTTTGCCAATTCCACAAGAACAGCCTTAGCGAAAGACTTCTTGAAGGGAAAGATGTAACTCTGTGAGATGAATTAACAGACAAAGAGCAGTTTCTCAGAAAGCTTCTTTCCAGTTTTGAACGGAAGATAATTCCTTTTTCACCATAGCCCTCTATGGGCTTCCAAATATCCCTTTGCCAATTCCACAAGAACAGCCTTAGCGAAAGGCTTCTTGAAGGGAAGATGTAACTCTGTGAGATGAATTAACAGAACACAGAGCAGTTTCTCAGAAAGCTTCTTTCCAGTTTGAACGGAAGATATTTTCTTTTTCACCATAGCCCTCTATGGGCTTCCAAATATCCCTTTGCCAATTCCACAAGAACAGCCTTAGCGAAAGGCTTCTTGAAGGGAAAGATGTAACTCTGTGAGATGAATTAACAGAACACAGAGCAGTTTCTCAGAAAGCTTCTTTCCAGTTTTGAACGGAAGATATTTCCTTTTTCACCATAGCCCTCTATGGGCTTCCAAATATCCCTTTGCCAATTCCACAAGAACAGCCTTAGCGAAAGGCTTCTTGAACGGAAAGATGTAACTCTGTGAGATGAATTAACAGAACACAGAGCAGTTTCTCAGAAAGTTTCTTTCCAGTTTTGAACGGAAGATATTTCCTTATTCACCATAGCCCTCTATGGGCTTCCAAATATCCCTTTGGCAATTCCACAAGAACAGCCTTAGCGAAAGGCTTCTTGAAGGGAAAGATGTAACTCTGTGAGATGAATTAACAGAACACAGAGCAGTTTCTCAGAAAGCTTCTTTCCAGTTTTGAACGGAAGATATTTCCTTTTTCACCATAGCCCTCTATGGGCTTCCAAATATCCCTTTGCCAATTCCACAAGAACAGCCTTAGCGAAAGGCTTCTTGAAGTGAAAGATGTAACTCTGTGAGATGAATTAACAGAACACAGAGCAGTTTCTCAGAAAGCTTCTTTCCAGTTTTGAATGGAAGATATTTTCTTTTTCACCATAACCCTCTATGGGCTTCCAAATATCCCTTTGCCAATTCCACAAGAACAGCCTTAGCGAAAGACTTCTTGAAGGGAAAGATGTAACTCTGTGAGATGAATTAACAGAACACAGAGCAGTTTCTCAGAAAGCTTCTTTCCAGTTTCGAACGGAAGATATTTCCTTTTTCACCATAGCCCTCTATGGGCTTCCAAATATCCCTTTGCCAATTCCACAAGAACAGCCTTAGCGAAAGGCTTCTTGAAGGGAAAGATGTAACTCTGTGAGATGAATTAACAGAACACAGAGCAGTTTCTCAGAAAGCTTCTTTCCAGTTTTGAACGGAAGATATTTCCTTTTTCACCATAGCCCTCTATGGGCTTCCAAATATCCCTTTGCCAATTCCACAAGAACAGCCTTAGCGAAAGGCTTCTTGAAGGGAAAGATGTAACTCTGTGAGATGAATTAACAGAACACAGAGCAGTTTCTCAGAAAGCTTCTTTCCAGTTTCGAACGGAAGATATTTCCTTTTTCACCATAGCCCTCTATGGGCTTCCAAATATCCCTTTGCCAATTCCACAAGAACAGCCTTAGCGAAAGGCTTCTTGAAGGGAAAGATGTAACTCTGTGAGATGAATTAACAGAACACAGAGCAGTTTCTCAGAAAGCTTCTTTCCAGTTTCGAACGGAAGATATTTCCTTTTTCACCATAGCCCTCTATGGGCTTCCAAATATCCCTTTGCCAATTCCACAAGAACAGCCTTAGCGAAAGGCTTCTTGAAGGGAAAGATGTAACTCTGTGAGATGAATTAACAGAACACAGAGCAGTTTCTCAGAAAGCTTCTTTCCAGTTTTGAACGGAAGATATTTCCTTTTTCAACATTGCCCTCTATGGGCTTCCAAATATCCCTTTGCCAATTCCACAAGAACAGCCTTAGCGAAAGGCTTCTTGAAGGGAAAGATGTAACTCTGTGAGATGAATGAATAGAACACAGAGCAGTTTCTCAGAAAGCTTCTTTCCAGTTTTGAACGGAAGATATTTCCTTTTTCACCATAGCCCTCTATGGGCTTCCAAATATCCCTTTGCCAATTCCACAAGAACAGCCTTAGCGAAAGGCTTCTTGAAGGGAAAGATGTAACTCTGTGAGATTAATTAACAGAACACAGAGCAGTTTCTCAGAAAGCTTCTTTCCAGTTTTGAACGGAAGATATTTCCTTTTTCACCATAGCCCTCTATGGGCTTCCAAATATCCCTTTGCCAATTCCACAAGAACAGCCTTAGCGAAAGGCTCCTTGAAGGGAAAGATGTAACTCTGTGAGATGAATTAACAGAACACAGAGCAGTTTCTCAGAAAGCTTCTTTCCAGTTTTGAACGGAAGATATTTCCTTTTTCACCATAGCCCTCTATGGGCTTCCAAATATCCCTTTGCCAATTCCACAAGAACAGCCTTAGCGAAAGGCTTCTTGAAGGGAAAGATGTAACTCTGTGAGATGAATTAACAGAACACAGAGCAGTTTCTCAGAAAGCTTCTTTCCAGTTTTGAACGGAAGATATTTCCTTTTTCACCATAGCCCTCTAAGGGCTTCCAAATATCCCTTTGCCAATTCCACAAGAACAGCCGTAGCGAAAGGCTTCTTGAAGGGAAAGATGTAACTCTGTGAGATGAATTAACAGAACACAGAGCAGTTTCTCAGAAAGCTTCTTTCCAGTTTTGAACGGAAGATATTTCCTTTTTCACCATAGCCCTATATGGGCTTCCAAATATCCCTTTGCCAATTCCAGAAGAACAGCCTTAGCGAAAGGCTTCTTGAAGGGAAAGATGTAACTCTGTGAGATGAATTAACAGAACACAGAGCAGTTTCTCAGAAAGTTTCTTTCCAGTTTTGAACGGAAGATATTTCCTTTTTCACCATAGCCCTCTATGGGCTTCCAAATATCCCTTTGCCAATTCCACAAGAACAGCCTTAGCGAAAGGCTTTTGAAGGGAAAGATGTAACTCTGTGAGATGAATTAACAGAACACAGAGCAGTTTCTCAGAAAGCTTCATTCCAATTTTGAACGGAAGATATTTCCTTTTTCACCAGAGCCCTCTATGGGCTTCCAAATATCCCTTTGCCAATTCCACAACAACAGCCTTAGCGAAAGGCTTCTTGAAGGGAAAGATGTAACTCTGTGAGGTGAATTAACAGAACACAGAGCAGTTTCTCAGAAAGCTTCTTTCCAGTTTTGAACGGAAGATATTTCCTTTTTCACCATAGCCCTCTATGGGCTTCCAAATATCCCTTTGCCAATTCCACAAGAACAGCCTTAGCGAAAGGCTCCTTGAAGGGAAAGATGTAACTCTGTGAGATGAATTAACAGAACACAGAGCAGTTTCTCAGAAAGCTTCTTTCCAGTTTTGAACGGAAGATATTTCCTTTTTCACCATAGCCCTCTATGGGCTTCCAAATATCCCTTTGCCAATTCCACAAGAACAGCCTTAGCGAAAGGCTTCTTGAAGGGAAAGATGTAACTCTGTGAGATGAATTAACAGAACACAGAGCAGTTTCTCAGAAAGCTTCTTTCCAGTTTTGAACGGAAGATATTTCCTTTTTCACCATAGCCCTCTAAGGGCTTCCAAATATCCCTTTGCCAATTCCACAAGAACAGCCGTAGCGAAAGGCTTCTTGAAGGGAAAGATGTAACTCTGTGAGATGAATTAACAGAACACAGAGCAGTTTCTCAGAAAGCTTCTTTCCAGTTTTGAACGGAAGATATTTCCTTTTTCACCATAGCCCTCTATGGGCTTCCAAATATCCCTTTGCCAATTCCAGAAGAACAGCCTTAGCGAAAGGCTTCTTGAAGGGAAAGATGTAACTCTGTGAGATGAATTAACAGAACACAGAGCAGTTTCTCAGAAAGTTTCTTTCCAGTTTTGAACGGAAGATATTTCCTTTTTCACCATAGCCCTCTATGGGCTTCCAAATATCCCTTTGCCAATTCCACAAGAACAGCCTTAGCGAAAGGCTTCTTGAAGGGAAAGATGTAACTCTGTGAGATGAATTAACAGAACACAGAGCAGTTTCTCAGAAAGCTTCATTCCAATTTTGAACGGAAGATATTTCCTTTTTCACCAGAGCCCTCTATGGGCTTCCAAATATCCCTTTGCCAATTCCACAAGAACAGCCTTAGCGAAAGGCTTCTTGAAGGGAAAGATGTAACTCTGTGAGGTGAATTAACAGAACACAGAGCAGTTTCTCAGAAAGCTTCTTTCCAGTTTTGAACGGAAGATATTTCCTTTTTCACCATAGCCCTCTATGGGCTTCCAAATATCCCTTTGCCAATTCCACAAGAACAGCCTTAGCGAAAGGCTTCTTGAAGGGAAAGATGTAACTCTGTGAGATGAATTAACAGAACACAGAGCAGTTTCTCAGAAAGTTTCTTTCCAGTTTTGAACGGAAGATATTTCCTTATTCACCATAGCCCTCAATGGGCTTCCAAATATCCCTTTGCCAATTCCACAAGAACAGCCTTAGCGAAAGGCTTCTTGAAGGGAAAGATGTAACTCTGTGAGATGAATGAACAGAACACAGAGCAGTTTCTCAGAAAGCTTCTTTCCAGTTTTGAACGGAAGATATTTCCTTTTTCACCATAGCCCTCTATGGGCTTCCAAATATCCCTTTGCCAATTCCACAAGAACAGCCTTAGCGAAAGGCTTCTTGAAGGGAAAGATGTAACTCTGTGAGATGAATTAACAGAACACAGAGCAGTTTCTCAGAAAGCTTCTTTCCAGTTTCGAACGGAAGATATTTCCTTTTTCACCATAGCCCTCTATGGGCTTCCAAATATCCCTTTGCCAATTCCACAAGAACAGCCTTAGCGAAAGGCTTCTTGAAGGGAAAGATGTAACTCTGTGAGATGAATTAACAGAACACAGAGCAGTTTCTCAGAAAGCTTCTTTCCAGTTTCGAACGGAAGATATTTCCTTTTTCACCATAGCCCTCTATGGGCTTCCAAATATCCCTTTGCCAATTCCACAAGAACAGCCTTAGCGAAAGGCTTCTTGAAGGGAAAGATGTAACTCTGTGAGATGAATTAACAGAACACAGAGCAGTTTCTCAGAAAGCTTCTTTCCAGTTTTGAACGGAAGATATTTCCTTTTTCAACATTGCCCTCTATGGGCTTCCAAATATCCCTTTGCCAATTCCACAAGAACAGCCTTAGCGAAAGGCTTCTTGAAGGGAAAGATGTAACTCTGTGAGATGAATGAACAGAACACAGAGCAGTTTCTCAGAAAGCTTCTTTCCAGTTTTGAACGGAAGATATTTCCTTTTTCACCATAGCCCTCTATGGGCTTCCAAATATCCCTTTGCCAATTCCACAAGAACAGCCTTAGCGAAAGGCTTCTTGAAGGGAAAGATGTAACTCTGTGAGATTAATTAACAGAACACAGAGCAGTTTCTCAGAAAGCTTCTTTCCAGTTTTGAACGGAAGATATTTCCTTTTTCACCATAGCCCTCTATGGGCTTCCAAATATCCCTTTGCCAATTCCACAAGAACAGCCTTAGCGAAAGGCTCCTTGAAGGGAAAGATGTAACTCTGTGAGATGAATTAACAGAACACAGAGCAGTTTCTCAGAAAGCTTCTTTCCAGTTTTGAACGGAAGATATTTCCTTTTTCACCATAGCCCTCTATGGGCTTCCAAATATCCCTTTGCCAATTCCACAAGAACAGCCTTAGCGAAAGGCTTCTTGAAGGGAAAGATGTAACTCTGTGAGATGAATTAACAGAACACAGAGCAGTTTCTCAGAAAGCTTCTTTCCAGTTTTGAACGGAAGATATTTCCTTTTTCACCATAGCCCTCTAAGGGCTTCCAAATATCCCTTTGCCAATTCCACAAGAACAGCCGTAGCGAAAGGCTTCTTGAAGGGAAAGATGTAACTCTGTGAGATGAATTAACAGAACACAGAGCAGTTTCTCAGAAAGCTTCTTTCCAGTTTTGAACGGAAGATATTTCCTTTTTCACCATAGCCCTCTATGGGCTTCCAAATATCCCTTTGCCAATTCCAGAAGAACAGCCTTAGCGAAAGGCTTCTTGAAGGGAAAGATGTAACTCTGTGAGATGAATTAACAGAACACAGAGCAGTTTCTCAGAAAGTTTCTTTCCAGTTTTGAACGGAAGATATTTCCTTTTTCACCATAGCCCTCTATGGGCTTCCAAATATCCCTTTGCCAATTCCACAAGAACAGCCTTAGCGAAAGGCTTTTGAAGGGAAAGATGTAACTCTGTGAGATGAATTAACAGAACACAGAGCAGTTTCTCAGAAAGCTTCATTCCAATTTTGAACGGAAGATATTTCCTTTTTCACCAGAGCCCTCTATGGGCTTCCAAATATCCCTTTGCCAATTCCACAACAACAGCCTTAGCGAAAGGCTTCTTGAAGGGAAAGATGTAACTCTGTGAGGTGAATTAACAGAACACAGAGCAGTTTCTCAGAAAGCTTCTTTCCAGTTTTGAACGGAAGATATTTCCTTTTTCACCATAGCCCTCTATGGGCTTCCAAATATCCCTTTGCCAATTCCACAAGAACAGCCTTAGCGAAAGGCTTCTTGAAGGGAAAGATGTAACTCTGTGAGATGAATTAACAGAACACAGAGCAGTTTCTCAGAAAGTTTCTTTCCAGTTTTGAACGGAAGATATTTCCTTATTCACCATAGCCCTCAATGGGCTTCCAAATATCCCTTTGCCAATTCCACAAGAACAGCCTTAGCGAAAGGCTTCTTGAAGGGAAAGATGTAACTCTGTGAGATGAATGAACAGAACACAGAGCAGTTTCTCAGAAAGCTTCTTTCCAGTTTTGAACGGAAGATATTTCCTTTTTCACCATAGCCCTCTATGGGCTTCCAAATATCCCTTTGCCAATTCCACAAGAACAGCCTTAGCGAAAGGCTTCTTGAAGGGAAAGATGTAACTCTGTGAGATGAATTAACAGAACACAGAGCAGTTTCTCAGAAAGCTTCTTTCCAGTTTTGAACGGAAGATATTTCCTTTTTCACCATAGCCCTCTATGGGCTTCCAAATATCCCTTTGCCAATTCCACAAGAACAGCCTTAGCGAAAGGCTTCTTGAAGGGAAAGATGTAACTCTGTGAGATGAATGAACAGAACACAGAGCAGTTTCTCAGAAAGCTTCTTTCCAGTTTTGAACGGAAGATATTTCCTTTTTCACCATAGCCCTCTATGGGCTTCCAAATATCCCTTTGCCAATTCCACAAGAACAGCCTTAGCGAAAGGCTTCTTGAAGGGAAAGATGTAACTCTGTGAGATGAATTAACAGAACACAGAGCAGTTTCTCAGAAAGCTTCTTTCCAGTTTTGAACGGAAGATATTTCCTTTTTCACCATAGCCCTCTACGGGCTTCCAAATATCCCTTTGCCAATTCCACAAGAACAGCCTTAGCGAAAGGCTTCTTGAAGGGAAAGATGTAACTCTGTGAGATGAATTAACAGAACACAGAGCAGTTTCTCAGAAAGCTTCTTTCCTGTTTTGAACTGAAGATATTTCCTTTTTCACCATAGCCCTCTATGGGCTTCCAAATATCCCTTTGCCAATTCCACAAGAACAGCCTTAGCGAAAGGCTTCTTGAAGGGAAAGATGTAACTCTGTGAGATGAATTAACAGAACACAGAGCAGTTTCTCAGAAAGCTTCTTTCGAGTTTTGAACGGAAGATATTTCCTTTTTCACCATAGCCCTCTATGGGCTTCCAAATATCCCGTTGCCAATTCCACAAGAACAGCCTTAGCGAAAGGCTTCTTGAAGGGAAAGATGTAACTCTGTGAGATGAATTAACAGAACACAGAGCAGTTTCTCAGAAAGCTTCTTTCCAGTTTTGAATGGAAGATATTTCCTTTTTCACCATAGCCCTCTATGGGCTTCCAAATATCCCTTTGCCAATTCCACAAGAACAGCCTTAGCGAAAGGCTTCTTGAAGGGAAAGATGTAACTCTGTGAGATGAATTAACAGAACACAGAGCAGTTTCTCAGAAAGCTTCTTTCCAGTTTTGAACGGAAGATATTTCCTTTTTCACCATAGCCTTCTATGGGCTTCCAAATATCCCTTTGCCAATTCCACAAGAACAGCCTTAGCGAAAGGCTTCTTGAAGGGAAAGATGTAACTCTGTGAGATGAATTAACAGAACACAGAGCAGTTTCTCAGAAAGCTTCTTTCCAGTTTTGAACGGAAGATATTTCCTTTTTCACCATAGCCCTCTATGGGCTTCCAAATATCCCTTTGCCAATTCCACAAGAACAGCCTTAGCGAAAGGCTTCTTGAAGGGAAAGATGTAACTCTGTTAGATGAATTAACAGAACACAGAGCAGTTTCTCAGAAAGCTTCTTTCCAGTTTTGAACGGAAGATATTTCCTTTTTCACCATAGCCGTCTATGGGCTTCCAAATATCCCTTTGCCAATTCCACAAGAACAGCCTTAGCGAAAGGCTTCTTGAAGGGAAAGATGTAACTCTGTGAGATGAATTAACAGAACACAGAGCAGTTTCTCAGAAAGCTTCTTTCCTGTTTTGAACGGAAGATATTTCCTTTTTCACCATAGCCCTCTATGGGCTTCCAAATATCCCTTTGCCAATTCCACAAGAACAGCCTTAGCGAAAGGCTTCTTCAAGGGAAAGATGTAACTCTGTGAGATGAATTAACAGAACACAGAGCAGTTTCTCAGAAAGCTTCTTTCCAGTTTTGAACGGAAGATATTTCCTTTTTCACCGTAGCCCTCTATGGGCTTCCAAATATCCCTTTGCCAATTCCACAAGAACAGCCTTAGCGAAAGGCTTCTTGAAGGGAAAGATGTAACTCTGTGAGATGAATTAACAGAACACAGAGCAGTTTCTCAGAAAGCTTCTTTCCAGTTTTGAATGGAAGATATTTCCTTTTTCACCATAGCCCTCTATGGGCTTCCAAATATCCCTTTGCCAATTCCACAAGAACAGCCTTAGCGAAAGGCTTCTTGAACGGAAAGATGTAACTCTGTGAGATGAATTAACAGATCACAGAGCAGTTTCTCAGAAAGCTTCTTTCCAGTTTTGAACTGAAGATATTACCTTTTTCACCATAGCCCTCTATGGGCTTCCAAATATCCCTTTGCCAATTCCACAAGAACAGCCTTAGCGAAAGGCTTCTTGAAGGGAAAGATGTAACTCTGTGAGATGAATTAACAGAACACAGAGTAGTTTCTCAGAAAGCTTCTTTCCAGTTTTGAACGGAAGATATTTCCTTTTTCACCATAGCCCTCTATGGGCTTCCAAATATCCGTTTGCCAATTCCACAAGAACAGCCTTAGCGAAAGGCTTCTTGAATGGAAAAATGTAACTCTGTGAGATGAATTAACAGAACACAGAGCAGTTTCTCAGAAAGCTTCTTTCCAGTTTTGAACGGAAGATATTTCCTTTTTCACCATAGCCCTCTATGGGCTTCCAAATATCCCTTTGCCAATTCCACAAGAACAGACTTAGCGAAAGGCTTCTTGAAGGGAAAGATGTTAACTCTGTGAGATGAATTAACAGAACACAGAGCAGTTTCTCAGAAAGCTTCTTTCCGGTTTTGAACGGAAGATATTTTCTTTTTCACCATAGCCCTCTATGGGCTTCCAAATATCCCTTTGCCAATTCCACAAGAAGAGCCTTAGCGAAAGGCTTCTTGAAGGGAAAGATGTAACTCTGTGAGATGAATTAACAGAACACAGAGCAGTTTCTCAGAAAGCTTCTTTCCAGTTTTGAACGGAAGATATTTCCTTTTTCACCATAGCCCTCTATGGGCTTCCAAATATCCCTTTGCCAATTCCACAAGAACAGCCTTAGCGAAAGGCTTCTTGAAGGGAAAGATGTAACTCTGTGAGATGAATGAACAGAACACAGAGCAGTTTCTCAGAAAGCTTCTTTCCAGTTTTGAACGGAAGATATTTCCTTTTTCACCATAGACCTCTAAGGGCTTCCAAATATCCCTTTGCCAATTCCACAAGAACAGCCTTAGCGAAAGGCTTCTTGAAGGGAAAGATGTAACTCTGTGAGATGAATTAACAGAACACAGAGCAGTTTCTCAGAAAGCTTCTTTCCAGTTTTGAACGGAAGATATTTCCTTTTTCACCATAGCCCTCTATGGGCTTCCAAATATCCCTTTGCCAATTCCACAAGAACAGCCTTAGCGAAAGTCTTCTTGAAGGGAAAGATGTAACTCTGTGAGATGAATGAACAGAACACAGAGCAGTTTCTCAGAAAGATTCTTTCCAGTTTTGAACGAAGATATTTTCTTTTTCACCATAGCCCTCTATATGCTTCCGAATATCCCTTTGCCAATTCCACAAGAACAGCCTTAGCGAAAGGCTTCTTAAAGGGAAAGATGTAACTCTGTGAGATGAATTAACAGAACACAGAGCAGTTTCTCAGAAAGCTTCTTTCCAGTTTTGAACGGAAGATATTTCCTTTTTCACCATAGCCCTCTATGGGCTTCCAAATATCCCTTTGCCAATTCCACAAGAACAGCCTTAGCGAAAGGCTTCTTGAAGGGAAAGATGTAACTCTGTGAGATGAATTAACAGAACACAGAGCAGTTTCTCAGAAAGCTTCTTTCCAGTTTTGAACGGAAGATATTTCCTTTTTCACCATAGCCCTCTATGGGCTTCCAAATATCCCTTTGCCAATTCCACAAGAACAGTCTTAGCGAAAGGCTTCTTGAAGGGAAAGATGTAACTCTCTGAGATGAATTAACAGAACACAGAGCAGTTTCTCAGAAAGCTTCTTTCCAGTTTTGAACGGAAGATATTTCCTTTTTCACCATAGCCCTCTATGGGCTTCAAATATCCCTTTGCCAATTCCACAAGAACAGCCTTAGCGAAAGGCTTCTTGAAGGGAAAGATGTAACTCTGTGAGATGAATTAACAGAACACAGAGCAGTTTCTCAGAAAGCTTCTTTCCAGTTTCGAACGGAAGATATTTCCTTTTTCACCATAGCCCTCTATGGGCTTCCAAATATCCCTTTGCAAATTCCACAAGAACAGCCTTAGCGAAAGGCTTCTTGAAGGGAAAGATGTAACTCTGTGAGATAAAATAGCAGAACACAGAGCAGTTTCTCAGAAAGCTTCTTTCCAGTTTTGAACGGAAGATATTTCCTTTTTCACCATAGCCCTCTATGGGCTTCAAATATCCCTTTGCCAATTCCACAAGAACAGCCTTAGCGAAAGGCTTCTTGAAGGGAAAGATGTAACTCTGTGAGATGAATTAACAGAACACAGAGCAGTTTCTCAGAAAGCTTCCTTCCAGTTTTGAACGGAAGATATTTCCTTTTTCACCATAGCCCTCTATGGGCTTCCAATATCCCTTTGCCAATTCCACAAGAACAGCCTTATCGAAAGGCTTCTTGAAGGGAAAGATGTAACTCTGTGAGATGAATTAACAGAACACAGAGCAGTTTCTCAGAAAGCTTCTTTCCAGTTTTGAACGGAAGATATTTCCTTTTTCACCATAGCCCTCTATGTGCTTCCAAATATCCCTTTGCCAATTCCACAAGAACAGCCTTAGCGAAAGGCTTCTTGAAGGGAAAGATGTAACTCTGTGAGATGAATTAACAGAACACAGAGCAGTTTCTCAGAAAGCTTCTTTCCAGTTTTGAACGGAAGATATTTCCTTTTTCACCATAGACCTCTATGGGCTTCCAAATATCCCTTTGCCAATTCCACAAGAACAGCCTTAGCGAAAGGCTTCTTGAAGGGAAAGATGTAACTCTGTGAGATGAATTAACAGAACACAGAGCAGTTTCTCAGAAAGCTTCTTTCGAGTTTTGAACGGAAGATATTTCCTTTTTCACCATAGCCCTCTATGGGCTTCCAAATATCCCTTTGCCAATTCCACAAGAACAGCCTTAGCGAAAGGCTTCTTGAAGGGAAAGATGTAACTCTGTGAGATGAATTAACAGAACACAGAGCAGTTTCTCAGAAAGCTTCTTTCCAGTTTTGAACGGAAGATATTTCCTTTTTCACCATAGCCCTCTATGGGCTTCCAAATATCCCTTTGCCAATTCCACAAGAACAGCCTTAGCGAAAGGCTTCTTGAAGGGAAAGATGTAACTCTGTGAGATGAATTAACAGAACACAGAGCAGTTTCTCAGAAAGCTTCTTTCCAGTTTTGAACGGAAGATATTTCCTTTTTCACCATAGCCCTCTATGGGCTTCCAAATATCCCTTTGCCAATTCCACAAGAACAGCCTTAGCGAAAGGCTTCTTGAAGGGAAAGATGTAACTCTGTGAGATGAATGAACAGAACACAGAGCAGTTTCTCAGAAAGATTCTTTCCAGTTTTGAACGGAAGATATTTTCTTTTTCACCATAGCCCTCTATGGGCTTCCGAATATCCCTTTGCCAATTCCACAAGAACAGCCTTAGCGAAAGGCTTCTTAAAGGGAAAGATGTAACTCTGTGAGATGAATTAACAGAACACAGAGCAGTTTCTCAGAAAGCTTCTTTCCAGTTTTGAACGGAAGATATTTCCTTTTTCACCATAGCCCTCTATGGGCTTCCAAATATCCCTTTGCCAATTCCACAAGAACAGCCTTAGCGAAAGGCTTCTTGAAGGGAAAGATGTAACTCTGTGAGATGAATTAACAGAACACAGAGCAGTTTCTCAGAAAGCTTCTTTCCAGTTTTGAACGGAAGATATTTCCTTTTTCACCATAGCAATCTATGGGCTTCCAAATATCCCTTTGCCAATTCCACAAGAACAGTCTTAGCGAAAGGCTTCTTGAAGGGAAAGATGTAACTCTCTGAGATGAATTAACAGAACACAGAGCAGTTTCTCAGAAAGCTTCTTTCCAGTTTTGAACGGAAGATATTTCCTTTTTCACCATAGCCCTCTATGGGCTTCAAATATCCCTTTGCCAATTCCACAAGAACAGCCTTAGCGAAAGGCTTCTTGAAGGGAAAGATGTAACTCTGTGAGATGAATTAACAGAACACAGAGCAGTTTCTCAGAAAGCTTCTTTCCAGTTTTGAACGGAAGATATTTCCTTTTTCACCATAGCCCTCTAAGGGCTTCCAAATATCCCTTTGCCAATTCCACAAGAACAGCCGTAGCGAAAGGCTTCTTGAAGGGAAAGATGTAACTGTGTGAGATGAATTAACAGAACACAGAGCAGTTTCTCAGAAAGCTTCTTTCCAGTTTTGAACGGAAGATATTTCCTTTTTCACCATAGCCCTCTATGGGCTTCCAAATATCCCTTTGCCAATTCCAGAAGAACAGCCTTAGCGAAAGGCTTCTTGAAGGGAAAGATGTAACTCTGTGAGATGAATTAACAGAACACAGAGCAGTTTCTCAGAAAGTTTCTTTCCAGTTTTGAACGGAAGATATTTCCTTTTTCACCATAGCCCTCTATGGGCTTCCAAATATCCCTTTGCCAATTCCACAAGAACAGCCTTAGCGAAAGGCTTCTTGAAGGGAAAGATGTGACTCTGTGAGATGAATTAACAGAACACAGAGCAGTTTCTCAGAAAGCTTCATTCCAATTTTGAACGGAAGATATTTCCTTTTTCACCAGAGCCCTCTATGGGCTTCCAAATATCCCTTTGCCAATTCCACAACAACAGCCTTAGCGAAAGGCTTCTTGAAGGGAAAGATGTAACTCTGTGAGGTGAATTAACAGAACACAGAGCAGTTTCTCAGAAAGCTTCTTTCCAGTTTTGAACGGAAGATATTTCCTTTTTCACCATAGCCCTCTATGGGCTTCCAAATATCCCTTTGCCAATTCCACAAGAACAGCCTTAGCGAAAGGCTTCTTGAAGGGAAAGATGTAACTCTGTGAGATGAATTAACAGAACACAGAACAGTTTCTCAGAAAGCTTCTTTCCAGTTTTGAACGGAAGATATTTTCTTTTTCACCATAGCCTTCTATGGGCTTCCAAATATCCCTTTGCCAATTCCACAAGAACAGCCTTAGCGAAAGGCTTCTTGAAGGGAAAGATGTAACTCTGTGAGATGAATTAACAGAACACAGAGCAGTTTCTCAGAAAGCTTCTTTCCAGTTTTGAACGGAAGATATTTCCTTTTTCACCATAGCCCTCTATGGGCTTCCAAATATCCCTTTGCCAATTCCACAAGAACAGCCTTAGCGAAAGGCTTCTTGAAGGGAAAGATGTAACTCTGTTAGATGAATTAACAGAACACAGAGCAGTTTCTCAGAAAGCTTCTTTCCAGTTTTGAACGGAAGATATTTCCTTTTTCACCATAGCCGTCTATGGGCTTCCAAATATCCCTTTGCCAATTCCACAAGAACAGCCTTAGCGAAAGGCTTCTTGAAGGGAAAGATGTAACTCTGTGAGATGAATTAACAGAACACAGAGCAGTTTCTCAGAAAGCTTCTTTCCTGTTTTGAACGGAAGATATTTCCTTTTTCACCATAGCCCTCTATGGGCTTCCAAATATCCCTTTGCCAATTCCACAAGAACAGCCTTAGCGAAAGGCTTCTTCAAGGGAAAGATGTAACTCTGTGAGATGAATTAACAGAACACAGAGCAGTTTCTCAGAAAGCTTCTTTCCAGTTTTGAACGGAAGATATTTCCTTTTTCACCGTAGCCCTCTATGGGCTTCCAAATATCCCTTTGCCAATTCCACAAGAACAGCCTTAGCGAAAGGCTTCTTGAAGGGAAAGATGTAACTCTGTGAGATGAATTAACAGAACACAGAGCAGTTTCTCAGAAAGCTTCTTTCCAGTTTTGAATGGAAGATATTTCCTTTTTCACCATAGCCCTCTATGGGCTTCCAAATATCCCTTTGCCAATTCCACAAGAACAGCCTTAGCGAAAGGCTTCTTGAACGGAAAGATGTAACTCTGTGAGATGAATTAACAGATCACAGAGCAGTTTCTCAGAAAGCTTCTTTCCAGTTTTGAACTGAAGATATTACCTTTTTCACCATAGCCCTCTATGGGCTTCCAAATATCCCTTTGCCAATTCCACAAGAACAGCCTTAGCGAAAGGCTTCTTGAAGGGAAAGATGTAACTCTGTGAGATGAATTAACAGAACACAGAGTAGTTTCTCAGAAAGCTTCTTTCCAGTTTTGAACGGAAGATATTTCCTTTTTCACCATAGCCCTCTATGGGCTTCCAAATATCCGTTTGCCAATTCCACAAGAACAGCCTTAGCGAAAGGCTTCTTGAATGGAAAAATGTAACTCTGTGAGATGAATTAACAGAACACAGAGCAGTTTCTCAGAAAGCTTCTTTCCAGTTTTGAACGGAAGATATTTCCTTTTTCACCATAGCCCTCTATGGGCTTCCAAATATCCCTTTGCCAATTCCACAAGAACAGACTTAGCGAAAGGCTTCTTGAAGGGAAAGATGTTAACTCTGTGAGATGAATTAACAGAACACAGAGCAGTTTCTCAGAAAGCTTCTTTCCGGTTTTGAACGGAAGATATTTTCTTTTTCACCATAGCCCTCTATGGGCTTCCAAATATCCCTTTGCCAATTCCACAAGAAGAGCCTTAGCGAAAGGTTTCTTGAAGGGAAAGATGTAACTCTGTGAGATGAATTAACAGAACACAGAGCAGTTTCTCAGAAAGCTTCTTTCCAGTTTTGAACGGAAGATATTTCCTTTTTCACCATAGCCCTCTATGGGCTTCCAAATATCCCTTTGCCAATTCCACAAGAACAGCCTTAGCGAAAGGCTTCTTGAAGGGAAAGATGTAACTCTGTGAGATGAATGAACAGAACACAGAGCAGTTTCTCAGAAAGCTTCTTTCCAGTTTTGAACGGAAGATATTTCCTTTTTCACCATAGACCTCTAAGGGCTTCCAAATATCCCTTTGCCAATTCCACAAGAACAGCCTTAGCGAAAGGCTTCTTGAAGGGAAAGATGTAACTCTGTGAGATGAATTAACAGAACACAGAGCAGTTTCTCAGAAAGCTTCTTTCCAGTTTTGAACGGAAGATATTTCCTTTTTCACCATAGCCCTCTATGGGCTTCCAAATATCCCTTTGCCAATTCCACAAGAACAGCCTTAGCGAAAGTCTTCTTGAAGGGAAAGATGTAACTCTGTGAGATGAATGAACAGAACACAGAGCAGTTTCTCAGAAAGATTCTTTCCAGTTTTGAACGAAGATATTTTCTTTTTCACCATAGCCCTCTATGGGCTTCCGAATATCCCTTTGCCAATTCCACAAGAACAGCCTTAGCGAAAGGCTTCTTAAAGGGAAAGATGTAACTCTGTGAGATGAATTAACAGAACACAGAGCAGTTTCTCAGAAAGCTTCTTTCCAGTTTTGAACGGAAGATATTTCCTTTTTCACCATAGCCCTCTATGGGCTTCCAAATATCCCTTTGCCAATTCCACAAGAACAGCCTTAGCGAAAGGCTTCTTGAAGGGAAAGATGTAACTCTGTGAGATGAATTAACAGAACACAGAGCAGTTTCTCAGAAAGCTTCTTTCCAGTTTTGAACGGAAGATATTTCCTTTTTCACCATAGCCCTCTATGGGCTTCCAAATATCCCTTTGCCAATTCCACAAGAACAGTCTTAGCGAAAGGCTTCTTGAAGGGAAAGATGTAACTCTCTGAGATGAATTAACAGAACACAGAGCAGTTTCTCAGAAAGCTTCTTTCCAGTTTTGAACGGAAGATATTTCCTTTTTCACCATAGCCCTCTATGGGCTTCAAATATCCCTTTGCCAATTCCACAAGAACAGCCTTAGCGAAAGGCTTCTTGAAGGGAAAGATGTAACTCTGTGAGATGAATTAACAGAACACAGAGCAGTTTCTCAGAAAGCTTCTTTCCAGTTTCGAACGGAAGATATTTCCTTTTTCACCATAGCCCTCTATGGGCTTCCAAATATCCCTTTGCAAATTCCACAAGAACAGCCTTAGCGAAAGGCTTCTTGAAGGGAAAGATGTAACTCTGTGAGATAAAATAGCAGAACACAGAGCAGTTTCTCAGAAAGCTTCTTTCCAGTTTTGAACGGAAGATATTTCCTTTTTCACCATAGCCCTCTATGGGCTTCAAATATCCCTTTGCCAATTCCACAAGAACAGCCTTAGCGAAAGGCTTCTTGAAGGGAAAGATGTAACTCTGTGAGATGAATTAACAGAACACAGAGCAGTTTCTCAGAAAGCTTCCTTCCAGTTTTGAACGGAAGATATTTCCTTTTTCACCATAGCCCTCTATGGGCTTCCAATATCCCTTTGCCAATTCCACAAGAACAGCCTTATCGAAAGGCTTCTTGAAGGGAAAGATGTAACTCTGTGAGATGAATTAACAGAACACAGAGCAGTTTCTCAGAAAGCTTCTTTCCAGTTTTGAACGGAAGATATTTCCTTTTTCACCATAGCCCTCTATGTGCTTCCAAATATCCCTTTGCCAATTCCACAAGAACAGCCTTAGCGAAAGGCTTCTTGAAGGGAAAGATGTAACTCTGTGAGATGAATTAACAGAACACAGAGCAGTTTCTCAGAAAGCTTCTTTCCAGTTTTGAACGGAAGATATTTCCTTTTTCACCATAGACCTCTATGGGCTTCCAAATATCCCTTTGCCAATTCCACAAGAACAGCCTTAGCGAAAGGCTTCTTGAAGGGAAAGATGTAACTCTGTGAGATGAATTAACAGAACACAGAGCAGTTTCTCAGAAAGCTTCTTTCGAGTTTTGAACGGAAGATATTTCCTTTTTCACCATAGCCCTCTATGGGCTTCCAAATATCCCTTTGCCAATTCCACAAGAACAGCCTTAGCGAAAGGCTTCTTGAAGGGAAAGATGTAACTCTGTGAGATGAATTAACAGAACACAGAGCAGTTTCTCAGAAAGCTTCTTTCCAGTTTTGAACGGAAGATATTTCCTTTTTCACCATAGCCCTCTATGGGCTTCCAAATATCCCTTTGCCAATTCCACAAGAACAGCCTTAGCGAAAGGCTTCTTGAAGGGAAAGATGTAACTCTGTGAGATGAATTAACAGAACACAGAGCAGTTTCTCAGAAAGCTTCTTTCCAGTTTTGAACGGAAGATATTTCCTTTTTCACCATAGCCCTCTATGGGCTTCCAAATATCCCTTTGCCAATTCCACAAGAACAGCCTTAGCGAAAGGCTTCTTGAAGGGAAAGATGTAACTCTGTGAGATGAATGAACAGAACACAGAGCAGTTTCTCAGAAAGATTCTTTCCAGTTTTGAACGGAAGATATTTTCTTTTTCACCATAGCCCTCTATGGGCTTCCGAATATCCCTTTGCCAATTCCACAAGAACAGCCTTAGCGAAAGGCTTCTTGAAGGGAAAGATGTAACTCTGTGAGATGAATTAACAGAACACAGAGCAGTTTCTCAGAAAGCTTCTTTCCAGTTTCGAACGGAAGATATTTCCTTTTTCACCATAGCCCTCTATGGGCTTCCAAATATCCCTTTGCAAATTCCACAAGAACAGCCTTAGCGAAAGGATTCTTGAAGGGAAAGATGTAACTCTGTGAGATAAAATACCAGAACACAGAGCAGTTTCTCAGAAAGCTTCTTTCCAGTTTTGAACGGAAGATATTTCCTTTTTCACCATAGCCCTCTATGGGCTTCAAATATCCCTTTGCCAATTCCACAAGAACAGCCTTAGCGAAAGGCTTCTTGAAGGGAAAGATGTAACTCTGTGAGATGAATTAACAGAACACAGAGCACTTTCTCAGAAAGCTTCCTTCCAGTTTTGAACGGAAGATATTTCCTTTTTCACCATAGCCCTCTATGGGCTTCCAATATCCCTTTGCCAATTCCACAAGAACAGCCTTATCGAAAGGCTTCTTGAAGGGAAAGATGTAACTCTGTGAGATGAATTAACAGAACACAGAGCAGTTTCTCAGAAAGCTTCTTTCCAGTTTTGAACGGAAGATATTTCCTTTTTCACCATAGCCCTCTATGTGCTTCCAAATATCCCTTTGCCAATTCCACAAGAACAGCCTTAGCGAAAGGCTTCTTGAAGGGAAAGATGTAACTCTGTGAGATGAATTAACAGAACACAGAGCAGTTTCTCAGAAAGCTTCTTTCCAGTTTTGAACGGAAGATATTTCCTTTTTCACCATAGACCTCTATGGGCTTCCAAATATCCCTTTGCCAATTCCACAAGAACAGCCTTAGCGAAAGGCTTCTTGAAGGGAAAGATGTAACTCTGTGAGATGAATGAACAGAACACAGAGCAGTTTCTCAGAAAGCTTCTTTCGAGTTTTGAACGGAAGATATTTCCTTTTTCACCATAGCCCTCTATGGGCTTCCAAATATCCCTTTGCCAATTCCACAAGAACAGCCTTAGCGAAAGGCTTCTTGAAGGGAAAGATGTAACTCTGTGAGATGAATTAACAGAACACAGAGCAGTTTCTCAGAAAGCTTCTTTCCAGTTTTGAACGGAAGATATTTCCTTTTTCACCATAGCCCTCTATGGGCTTCCAAATATCCCTTTGCCAATTCCACAAGAACAGCCTTAGCGAAAGGCTTCTTGAAGGGAAAGATGTAACTCTGTGAGATGAATTAACAGAACACAGAGCAGTTTCTCAGAAAGCTTCTTTCCAGTTTTGAACGGAAGATATTTCCTTTTTCACCATAGCCCTCTATGGGCTTCCAAATATCCCTTTGCCAATTCCACAAGAACAGCCTTAGCGAAAGGCTTCTTGAAGGGAAAGATGTAACTCTGTGAGATGAATTAACAGAACACAGAGCAGTTTCTCAGAAAGCTTCTTTCCAGTTTTGAACGGAAGATATTTTCTTTTTCACCATAACCCTCTATGGGCTTCCAAATATCCCTTTGCCAATTCCACAAGAACAGCCTTAGCGAAAGGCTTCTTGAAGGGAAAGATGTAACTCTGTGAGATGAATGAACAGAACACAGAGCAGTTTCTCAGAAAGCTTCTTTCCAGTTTCGAACGGAAGATATTTCCTTTTTCACCATAGCCCTCTATGGGCTTGCAAATATCCCTTTGCCAATTCCACAAGAACAGCCTTAGCGAAAGGCTTCTTGAAGGGAAAGATGTAACTCTGTGAGATGAATTAACAGAACACAGAGCAGTTTCTCAGAAAGCTTCTTTCCAGTTTTGAACGGAAGATATTTCCTTTTTCACAATAGCCCTCTATGGGCTTCCAAATATCCCTTTGCCAATTCCACAAGAACAGCCTTAGCGAAAGGCTTCTTGAAGGGAAAGATGTAACTCTGTGAGATGAATTAACAGAACACAGAGCAGTTTCTCAGAAAGCTTCTTTCCAGTTTTGAACGGAAGATATTTCCTTTTTCACCATAGCCCTCTATGGGCTTCCAAATATCCCTTTGCCAATTCCACAAGAACAGCCTTAGCGAAAGGCTTCTTGAAGGGAAAGATGTAACTCTGTGAGATGAATTAACAGAACACAGAGCAGTTTCTCAGAAAGCTTCTTTCCAGTGTTGAACGGAAGATATTTCCTTTTTCACCATAGCCCTCTATGGGCTTCCAAATATCCCTTTGCCAATTCCACAAGAACAGCCTTAGCGAAAGGCTTCTTGAAGGGAAAGATGTAACTCTGTGAGATGAATTAACAGAACACAGAGCAGTTTCTCAGAAAGCTTCTTTCCAGTTTTGAACGGAAGATATTTCCTTTTTCAAAATTGCCCTCTAGGGGCTTCCAAATATCCCTTTGCCAATTCCACAAGAACAGCCTTAGCGAAAGGCTTCTTGAAGGGAAAGATGTAACTCTGTGAGATGAATTAACAGAACACAGAGCAGTTTCTCAGAAAGCTTCTTTCCAGTTTTGAACGGAAGATATTTCCTTTTTCACCATAGCCCTCTATGGGCTTCCAAATATCCCTTTGCCAATTCCACAAGAACAGCCTTAGCGAAAGGCTTCTTGAAGGGAAAGATGTAACTCTGTGAGATGAATTAACAGAACACAGAGCAGTTTCTCAGAAAGCTTCTTTCCAGTTTTGAACGGAAGATATTTCCTTTTTCACCATAGCCCTCTATGGGCTTCCAAATATCCCTTTGCCAATTCCACAAGAACAGCCTTAACGAAAGGCTTCTTGAAGGGAAAGATGTAACTCTGTGAGAGGAATTAACAGAACACAGAGCAGTTTCTCAGAAAGCTTCTTTCCAGTTTTGAAGGGAAGATATTTCCTTTTTCACCAGAGCCCTCTATGGGCTTCCAAATATCCCTTTGCCAATTCCACAAGAACAGCCTTAGCGAAAGGCTTCTTGAAGGGAAAGATGTAACTCTGTGAGATGAATTAACAGAACACAGAGCAGTTTCTCAGAAAGCTTCTTTCCAGTTTTGAACGGAAGATATTTCCTTTTTCACCATAGCCCTCTATGGGCTTCCAAATATCCCTTTGCCAATTCCACAAGAACAGCCTTAGCGAAAGGCTTCTTGAAGGGAAAGATGTAACCCTGTGGGATGAATTAACAGAACACAGAGCAGTTTCTCAGAAAGCTTCTTTCCAGTTTGGAACGGAAGATATTTCCTTTTTCACCATAGCCCTCTATGGGCTTCCAAATATCCCTTAGCCAATTCCACAAGAACAGCCTTAGAGAAAGGCTTCTTGAAGGGAAAGATGTAACTCTGTGAGATGAATTAACAGAACACAGAGCAGTTTCTCAGAAAGCTTCTTTCCAGTTTTGAACGGAAGATATTTCCTTTTTCACCATAGCCCTCTAAGGGTTTCCAAATATCCCTTTGCCAATTCCACAAGAACAGCCTTAGCGAAAGGCTTCTTGAAGGGAAAGATGTAACTCTGTGAGATGAATTAACAGAACACAGAGCAGTTTCTCAGAAAGCTTCTTTCCAGTTTTGAACGGAAGATATTTCCTTTTTCACCATAGCCGTCTACGGGCTTCCAAATATCCCTTTGCCAATTCCACAAGAACAGCCTTAGCGAAAGGCTTCTTGAAGGGAAAGATGTAACTCTGTGAGATGAATTAACAGAACACAGAGCAGTTTCTCAGAAAGCTTCTTTCCAGTTTTGAACGGAAGATATTTCCTTTTTCACCATAGCCCTCTATGGGCTTCCAAATATCCCTTTGCCAATTCCACAAGAACAGCCTTAGCGAAAGGCTTCTTGAAGGGAAAGATGTAACTCTGTGAGATGAATGAACAGAACACAGAGCAGTTTCTCAGAAAGCTTCTTTCCAGTTTTGAACGGAAGATATTTCCTTTTTCACCATAGCCCTCTATGGGCTTCCCAATATCCCTTTGCCAATTCCACAAGAACAGCCTTAGCGAAAGGCTTCTTGAAGGGAAAGATGTAACTCTGTGAGATGAATTAACAGAACACAGAGCAGTTTCTCAGAAAGCTTCTTTCCAGTTTTGAACGGAAGATATTTCCTTTTTCACCATAGCCCTCTATGGGCTTCCAAATATCCCTTTGCCAATTCCACAAGAACAGCCTTAGCGAAAGGCTTCTTGAAGGGAAAGATGTAACTCTGTGAGATGAATTAACAGAACACAGAGCAGTTTCTCAGAAAGCTTCTTTCCAGTTTTGAACGGAAGATATTTCCTTTTTCACCATAGCCCTCTATGGGCTTCCAAATATCCCTTTGCCAATTCCACAAGAACAGCCTTAGCGAAAGGCTTCTTGAAGGGAAATATGTAACTCTGTGAGATGAATTAACAGAACACAGAGCCGTTTCTCAGAAAGCTTCTTTCCAGTTTTGAACGGAAGATATTTCCTTTTTCACCATAGCCCTCTATGGGCTTCCAAATATCCCTTTGCCAATTCCACAAGAACGGCCTTAGCGAAAGGCTTCTTGAAGGGAAAGATGTAACTCTGTGAGATGAATTAACAGAACACAGAGCAGTTTCTCAGAAAGCTTCTTTCCAGTTTTGAACGGAAGATATTTCCTTTTTCACCATAGCCCTCTATGGGCTTCCAAATATCCCTTTGCCAATTCCACAAGAACAGCCTTAGCAAAAGGCTTCTTGAAGGGAAAGTTGTAACTCTGTGAGATGAATTAACAGAACACAGAGCAGTTTCTCAGAAAGCTTCTTTCCAGTTCTTAAGGGAAGATATTTCCTTTTTCACCATAGCCCTCTATGGGCTTCCAAATATCCCTTTGCCAATTCCACAAGAACAGCCTTAGCGAAAGGCTTCTTGAAGGGAAAGATGTAACTCTGTGAGATGAATTAACAGAACACAGAGCAGTTTCTCAGAAAGCTTCTTTACAGTTTTGAACGGAAGATATTTCCTTTTTCACCATAGCCCTCTATGGGCTTCCAAATATCCCTTTGCCAATTCCACAAGAACAGCCTTAGCGAAAGGCTTCTTGAAGGGAAAGATGTAACTCTGTGAGATGAATTAACAGAACACAGAGCAGTTTCTCAGAAAGCTTCTTTCCAGTTTTGAACGGAAGATATTTCCTTTTTCACCTTAGCCCTCTATGGGCTTCCAAATATCCCTTTGCCAATTCCACAAGAACAGCCTTAGCGAAAGGCTTCTTGAAGGGAAAGAGGTAACTCTGTGAGATGAATTAACAGAACACAGAGCAGTTTCTCAGAAAGCTTCTTTCCAGTTTTGAACGGAAGATATTTCCTTTTTCACCATAGCCCTCGATGGGCTTCCAAATATCCCTTTGCCAATTCCACAAGAACAGCCTTAACGAAAGGCTTCTTGAAGGGAAAGATGTAACTCTGTGAGATGAATGAACAGAACACAGAGCAGTTTCTCAGAAAGCTTCTTTCCAGTTTTGAACGGAAGATATTTCCTTTTCCACCATAGCCCTCTATGGGCTTCCAAATATCCCTTTGCCAATTCCACAAGAACAGCCTTAGCGAAAAGCTTCTTGAAGGGAAAGATGTAACTCTGTGAGATGAATGAACAGAACACAGAGCAGTTTCTCAGAAAGCTTCTTTCCAGTTTTGAACGGAAGATATTTCCTTTTACACCATAGCCCTCTATGGGCTTCCAAATATCCCTTTGCCAATTCCACAAGAACAGCCTTAGCGAAAGGCTTCTTGAAGGGAAAGATGTAACTCTGTGAGATGAATTAACAGAACACAGAGCAGTTTCTCAGAAAGCTTCTTTCCAGTTTTGAACGGAAGATATTTCCTTTTTCACCATAGCCCTCTATGGGCTTCCAAATATCCCTTTGCCAATTCCACAAGAACAGCCTTAGCGAAAGGCTTCTTGAAGGGAAAGATGTAACTCTGTGAGATGAATTCACAGAACACAGAGCAGTTTCTCAGAAAGCTTCTTTCCAGTTTTGAACGGAAGATATTTCCTTTTTCACCATAGCCCTCTATGGGCTTCCAAATATCCCTTTGCCAATTCCACAAGAACAGCCTTAGCGAAAGGCTTCTTGAAGGGAAATATGTAACTCTGTGAGATGAATTAACAGAACACAGAGCCCTTTCTCAGAAAGCTTCTTTCCAGTTTTGAACGGAAGATATTTCCTTTTTCACCATAGCCCTCTATGGGCTTCCAAATATCCCTTTGCCAATTCCACAAGAACAGCCTTAGCGAAAGGCTTCTTGAAGGGAAAGATGTAACTCTGTGAGATGAATAAACAGAACACAGAGCAGTTTCTCAGAAAGCTTCTTTCCAGTTTTGAACGGAAGATATTTCCTTTTTCACCATAGCCCTCTATGGGCTTCCAAATATCCCTTTGCCAATTCCACAAGAACAGCCTTAGCGAAAGGCTTCTTGAAGGGAAAGATGTAACTCTGTGAGATGAATGAACAGAACACAGAGCAGTTTCTCAGAAAGCTTCTTTCCAGTTCTTAAGGGAAGATATTTCCTTTTTCACCATAGCCCTCTATGGGCTTCCAAATATCCCTTTGCCAATTCCACAAGAACAGCCTTAGCGAAAGGCTTCTTGAAGGGAAAGATGTAACTCTGTGAGATGAATTAACAGAACACAGAGCAGTTTCTCAGAAAGCTTCTTTCCAGTTTTGAACGGAAGATATTTCCTTTTTCACCATAGCCCTCTATGGGCTTCCAAATATCCCTTTGCCAATTCCACAAGAACAGCCTTAGCGAAAGGCTTCTTGAAGGGAAAGATGTAACTCTGTGAGATGAATTAACAGAACACAGAGCAGTTTCTCAGAAAGCTTCTTTCCAGTTTTGAACGGAAGATATTTCCTTTTTCACCATAGCCCTCTATGGGCTTCCAAATATCCCTTTGCCAATTCCACGAGAACAGCCTTAGCGAAAGGCTTCTTGAAGGGAAAGATGTAACTCTGTGAGATGAATTAACAGAACACAGAGCAGTTTCTCAGAAAGCTTCTGTCCAGTTTTGAACGGAAGATATTTCCTTTTTCACCATAGCCCTCTATGGGCTTCCAAATATCCCTTTGCCAATTCCACAAGAACAGCCTTAGCGAAAGGCTTCTTGAAGGGAAAGATGTAACTCTGTGAGATGAATTAAAAGAACACAGAGCAGTTTCTCAGAAAGCTTCTTTCTAGTTTCGAACGGAAGATATTTCCTTTTTCACCATAGCCCTCTATGGGCTTCCAAATATCCCTTTGCCAACACCACAAGAACAGCCTTAGCGAAAGGCTTCTTGAAGGGAAAGATGTAACTCTGTGAGATAAATTAACAGAACACAGAGCAGTTTCTCAGAAAGCTTCTTTCCAGTTTTGAACGGAAGATATTTCCTTTTTCACCTTAGCCCTCTATGGGCTTCCAAATATCCCTTTGCCAATTCCACAAGAACAGCCTTAGCGAAAGGCTTCTTGAAAGGAAAGATGTAACTCTGTGAGATGAATTAACAGAACACAGAGCAGTTTCTCAGAAAGCTTCTTTCCAGTTTTGAACGGAAGATATTTCCTTTTTCACCATAGCCCTCTATGGGCTTCCAAATATCCCTTTGCCAATTCCACAAGAACCGCCTTAGCGAAAGGCTTCTTGAAGGGAAAGATGTAACTCTGTGAGATGAATTAACAGAACACAGAGCAGTTTCTCAGAAAGCTTCTTTCCAGTTTTGAACGGAAGATATTTCCTTTTTCACCATAGCCCTCTATGGGCTTCCAAATATCCCTTTGCCAATTCCACAAGAACAGCCTTAGCGAAAGGCTTCTTGAAGGGAAAGATGTAACTCTGTGAGATGAATTAACAGAACACAGAGCAGTTTCTCAGAAAGCTTCTTTCCAGTTTTGAACGGAAGATATTTCCTTTTTCATCTTAGCCCTCTATGGGCTTCCAAATATCCCTTTGCCAATTCCACAAGAACAGCCTTAGCGAAAGGCTTCTTGAAGGGAAAGAGGTAACTCTGTGAGATGAATTAACAGAACACAGAGCAGTTTCTCAGAAAGCTTCTTTCCAGTTTTGAACGGAAGATATTTCCTTTTTCACCATAGCCCTCGATGGGCTTCCAAATATCCCTTTGCCAATTCCACAAGAACAGCCTTAACGAAAGGCTTCTTGAAGGGAAAGATGTAACTCTGTGAGATGAATGAACAGAACACAGAGCAGTTTCTCAGAAAGCTTCTTTCCAGTTTTGAACGGAAGATATTTCCTTTTCCACCATAGCCCTCTATGGGCTTCCAAATATCCCTTTGCCAATTCCACAAGAACAGCCTTAGCGAAAAGCTTCTTGAAGGGAAAGATGTAACTCTGTGAGATGAATGAACAGAACACAGAGCAGTTTCTCAGAAAGCTTCTTTCCAGTTTTGAACGGAAGATATTTCCTTTTACACCATAGCCCTCTATGGGCTTCCAAATATCCCTTTGCCAATTCCACAAGAACAGCCTTAGCGAAAGGCTTCTTGAAGGGAAAGATGTAACTCTGTGAGATGAATTAACAGAACACAGAGCAGTTTCTCAGAAAGCTTCTTTCCAGTTTTGAACGGAAGATATTTCCTTTTTCACCATAGCCCTCTATGGGCTTCCAAATAGCCCTTTGCCAATTCCACAAGAACAGCCTTAGCGAAAGGCTTCTTGAAGGGAAAGATGTAACTCTGTGAGATGAATTAACAGAACACAGAGCAGTTTCTCAGAAAGCTTCTTTCCAGTTTTGAAGGGAAGATATTTCCTTTTTCACCATAGCCCTCTATGGGCTTCCAAATATCCCTTTGCCAATTCCACAAGAACAGCCTTAGCGAAAGGCTTCTTGAAGGGAAATATGTAACTCTGTGAGATGAATTAACAGAACACAGAGCCCTTTCTCAGAAAGCTTCTTTCCAGTTTTGAACGGAAGATATTTCCTTTTTCACCATAGCCCTCTATGGGCTTCCAAATATCCCTTTGCCAATTCCACAAGAACGGCCTTAGCGAAAGGCTTCTTGAAGGGAAAGATGTAACTCTGTGAGATGAATAAACAGAACGCAGAGCAGTTTCTCAGAAAGCTTCTTTCCAGTTTTGAACGGAAGATATTTCCTTTTTCACCATAGCCCTCTATGGGCTTCCAAATATCCCTTTGCCAATTCCACAAGAACAGCCTTAGCGAAAGGCTTCTTGAAGGGAAAGATGTAACTCTGTGAGATGAATGAACAGAACACAGAGCAGTTTCTCAGAAAGCTTCTTTCCAGTTCTTAAGGGAAGATATTTCCTTTTTCACCATAGCCCTCTATGGGCTTCCAAATATCCCTTTGCCAATTCCACAAGAACAGCCTTAGCGAAAGGCTTCTTGAAGGGAAAGATGTAACTCTGTGAGATGAATGAACAGAACACAGAGCAGTTTCTCAGAAAGCTTCTTTCCAGTTTTGAACGGAAGATATTTCCTTTTTCACCATAGCCCTCTATGGGCTTCCAAATATCCCTTTGCCAATTCCACAAGAACAGCCTTAGCGAAAGGCTTCTTGAAGGGAAAGATGTAACTCTGTGAGATGAATTAACAGAACACAGAGCAGTTTCTCAGAAAGCTTCTTTCCAGTTTTGAACGGAAGATATTTCCTTTTTCACCATAGCCCTCTATGGGCTTCCAAATATCCCTTTGCCAATTCCACGAGAACAGCCTTAGCGAAAGGCTTCTTGAAGGGAAAGATGTAACTCTGTGAGATGAATTAACAGAACACAGAGCAGTTTCTCAGAAAGCTTCTGTCCAGTTTTGAACGGAAGATATTTCCTTTTTCACCATAGCCCTCTATGGGCTTCCAAATATCCCTTTGCCAATTCCACAAGAACAGCCTTAGCGAAAGGCTTCTTGAAGGGAAAGATGTAACTCTGTGAGATGAATTAAAAGAACACAGAGCAGTTTCTCAGAAAGCTTCTTTCTAGTTTCGAACGGAAGATATTTCCTTTTTCACCATAGCCCTCTATGGGCTTCCAAATATCCCTTTGCCAACACCACAAGAACAGCCTTAGCGAAAGGCTTCTTGAAGGGAAAGATGTAACTCTGTGAGATAAATTAACAGAACACAGAGCAGTTTCTCAGAAAGCTTCTTTCCAGTTTTGAACGGAAGATATTTCCTTTTTCACCTTAGCCCTCTATGGGCTTCCAAATATCCCTTTGCCAATTCCACAAGAACCGCCTTAGCGAAAGGCTTCTTGAAGGGAAAGATGTAACTCTGTGAGATGAATTAACAGAACACAGAGCAGTTTCTCAGAAAGCTTCTTTCCAGTTTTGAACGGAAGATATTTCCTTTTTCAACATTGCCCTCTATGGGCTTCCAAATATCCCTTTGCCAATTCCACAAGAACAGCCTTAGCGAAAGGTTTCTTGAAGGGAAAGATGTAACTCTGTGAGATGAATTAACAGAACACAGAGCAGTTTCTCAGAAAGCTTCTTTCCAGTTTTGAACGGAAGATATTTCCTTTTTCACCATAGCCCTCTATGGGCTTCCAAATATCCCTTTGCCAATTCCACAAGAACAGCCTTAGCGAAAGGCTTCTTGAAGGGAAAGATGTAACTCTGTGAGATTAATTAACAGAACACAGAGCAGTTTCTCAGAAAGCTTCTTTCCAGTTTTGAACGGAAGATATTTCCTTTTTCATCATAGCCCTCTATGGGCTTCCAAATATCCCTTTGCCAATTCCACAAGAACAGCCTTAGCGAAAGGCTCCTTGAAGGGAAAGATGTAACTCTGTGAGATGAATTAACAAAACACAGAGCAGTTTCTCAGAAAGCTTCTTTCCAGTTTTGAACGGAAGATATTTCCTTTTTCACCATAGCCCTCTATGGGCTTCCAAATATCCCTTTGCCAATTCCACAAGAACAGCCTTAGCGAAAGGCTTCTTGAAGGGAAAGATGTAACTCTGTAAGATGAATTAACAGAACACAGAGCAGTTTCTCAGAAAGCTTCTTTCCAGTTTTGAACGGAAGATATTTCCTTTTTCACCATAGCCCTCTAAGGGCTTCCAAATATCCCTTTGCCAATTCCACAAGAACAACCGTAGCGAAAGGCTTCTTGAAGGGAAAGATGTAACTCTGTGAGATGAATTAACAGAACACAGAGCAGTTTCTCAGAAAGCTTCTTTCCAGTTTTGAACGGAAGATATTTCCTTTTTCACCATAGCCCTCTATGGGCTTCCAAATATCCCTTTGCCAATTCCACAAGAACAGCCTTAGCGAAAGGCTTCTTGAAGGGAAAGATGTAACTCTGTGAGATGAATTAACAGAACACAGAGCAGTTTCTCAGAAAGTTTCTTTCCAGTTTTGAACGGAAGATATTTCCTTTTTCACCATAGCCCTCTATGGGCTTCCAAATATCCCTTTGCCAATTCCACAAGAACAGCCTTAGCGAAAGGCTTCTTGAAGGGAAAGATGTAACTCTGTGAGATGAATTAACAGAACACAGAGCAGTTTCTCAGAAAGCTTCTTTCCCATTTTGAACGGAAGATATTTCCTTTTTCACCAGAGCCCTCTATGGGCTTCCAAATATCCCTTTGCCAATTCCACAAGAACAGCCTTAGCGAAAGGCTTCTTGAAGGGAAAGATGTAACTCTGTGAGGTGAATTAACAGAACACAGAGCAGTTTCTCAGAAAGCTTCTTTCCAGTTTTGAACGGAAGATATTTCCTTTTTCACCATAGCCCTCTATGGGCTTCCAAATATCCCTTTGCCAATTCCACAAGAACAGCCTTAGCGAAAGGCTTCTTGAAGGGAAAGATGTAACTCTGTGAGATGAATTAACAGAACACAGAACAGTTTCTCAGAAAGCTTCTTTCCAGTTTTGAACGGAAGATATTTTCTTTTTCACCATAGCCTTCTATGGGCTTCCAAATATCCCTTTGCCAATTCCACAAGAACAGCCTTAGCGAAAGGCTTCTTGAAGGGAAAGATGTAACTCTGTGAGATGAATTAACAGAACACAGAGCAGTTTCTCAGAAAGCTTCTTTCCAGTTTTGAACGGAAGATATTTCCTTTTTCACCATAGCCCTCTATGGGCTTCCAAATATCCCTTTGCCAATTCCACAAGAACAGCCTTAGCGAAAGGCTTCTTGAAGGGAAAGATGTAACTCTGTGAGATGAATTAACAGAACACAGAGCAGTTTCTCAGAAAGCTTCTTTCCAGTTTTGAACGGAAGATATTTCCTTTTTCACCATAGCCGTCTATGGGCTTCCAAATATCCCTTTGCCAATTCCACAAGAACAGCCTTAGCGAAAGGCTTCTTGAAGGGAAAGATGTAACTCTGTGAGATGAATTAACAGAACACAGAGCAGTTTCTCAGAAAGCTTCTTTCCTGTTTTGAACGGAAGATATTTCCTTTTTCACCATAGCCCTCTATGGGCTTCCCAATATCCCTTTGCCAATTCCACAAGAACAGCCTTAGCGAAAGGCTTCTTGAAGGGAAAGATGTAACTCTGTGAGATGAATTAACAGAACACAGAGCAGTTTCTCAGAAAGCTTCTTTCCAGTTTTGAACGGAAGATATTTCCTTTTTCACCGTAGCCCTCTATGGGCTTCCAAATATCCCTTTGCCAATTCCACAAGAACAGCCTTAGCGAAAGGCTTCTTGAAGGGAAAGATGTAACTCTGTGAGATGAATTAACAGAACACAGAGCAGTTTCTCAGAAAGCTTCTTTCCAGTTTTGAACGGAAGATATTTCCTTTTTCACCATAGCCCTCTATGGGCTTCCAAATATCCCTTTGCCAATTCCACAAGAACAGCCTTAGCGAAAGGCTTCTTGAAGGGAAAGATGTAACTCTGTGAGATGAATTAACAGAACACAGAGCAGTTTCTCAGAAAGCTTCTTTCCAGTTTTGAACGGAAGATATTTCCTTTTTCACCATAGCCCTCTATGGGCTTCCAAATATCCCTTTGCCAATTCCACAAGAACAGCCTTAGCGAAAGGCTCCTTGAAGGGAAAGATGTAACTCTGTGAGATGAATTAACAGAACACAGAGCAGTTTCTCAGAAAGCTTCTTTCCAGTTTTGAACGGAAGATATTTCCTTTTTCACCATAGCCCTCTATGGGCTTCCAAATATCCCTTTGCCAATTCCACAAGAACAGCCTTAGCGAAAGGCTTCTTGAAGGGAAAGATGTAACTCTGTGAGATGAATTAACAGAACACAGAGCAGTTTCTCAGAAAGTTTCTTTCCAGTTTTGAACGGAAGATATTTCCTTTTTCACCATAGCCCTCTATGGGCTTCCAAATATCCCTTTGCCAATTCCACAAGAACAGCCTTAGCGAAAGGCTTCTTGAAGGGAAAGATGTAACTCTGTGAGATGAATTAACAGAACACAGAGCAGTTTCTCAGAAAGCTTCTTTCCAATTTTGAACGGAAGATATTTCCTTTTTCACCAGAGCCCTCTATGGGCTTCCAAATATCCCTTTGCCAATTCCACAAGAACAGCCTTAGCGAAAGGCTTCTTGAAGGGAAAGATGTAACTCTGTGAGGTGAATTAACAGAACACAGAGCAGTTTCTCAGAAAGCTTCTTTCCAGTTTTGAACGGAAGATATTTCCTTTTTCACCATAGCCCTCTATGGGCTTCCAAATATCCCTTTGCCAATTCCACAAGAACAGCCTTAGCGAAAGGCTTCTTGAAGGGAAAGATGTAACTCTGTGAGATGAATTAACAGAACACAGAACAGTTTCTCAGAAAGCTTCTTTCCAGTTTTGAACGGAAGATATTTTCTTTTTCACCATAGCCTTCTATGGGCTTCCAAATATCCCTTTGCCAATTCCACAAGAACAGCCTTAGCGAAAGGCTTCTTGAAGGGAAAGATGTAACTCTGTGAGATGAATTAACAGAACACAGAGCAGTTTCTCAGAAAGCTTCTTTCCAGTTTTGAACGGAAGATATTTCCTTTTTCACCATAGCCCTCTATGGGCTTCCAAATATCCCTTTGCCAATTCCACAAGAACAGCCTTAGCGAAAGGCTTCTTGAAGGGAAAGATGTAACTCTGTGAGATGAATTAACAGAACACAGAGCAGTTTCTCAGAAAGGTTCTTTCCAGTTTTGAACGGAAGATATTTCCTTTTTCACCATAGCCGTCTATGGGCTTCCAAATATCCCTTTGCCAATTCCACAAGAACAGCCTTAGCGAAAGGCTTCTTGAAGGGAAAGATGTAACTCTGTGAGATGAATTAACAGAACACAGAGCAGTTTCTCAGAAAGCTTCTTTCCTGTTTTGAACGGAAGATAATTCCTTTTTCACCATAGCCCTCTATGGGCTTCCAAATATCCCTTTGCCAATTCCACAAGAACAGCCTTAGCGAAAGGCTTCTTCAAGGGAAAGATGTAACTGTGTGAGATGAATTAACAGAACACAGAGCAGTTTCTCAGAAAGCTTCTTTCCAGTTTTGAACGGAAGATATTTCCTTTTTCACCGTAGCCCTCTATGGGCTTCCAAATATCCCTTTGCCAATTCCACAAGAACAGCCTTAGCGAAAGGCTTCTTGAAGGGAAAGATGTAACTCTGTGAGATGAATTAACAGAACACAGAGCAGTTTCTCAGAAAGCTTCTTTCCAGTTTTGAACGGAAGATATTTCCTTTTTCACCATAGCCCTCTATGGGCTTCCAAATATCCCTTTGCCAATTCCACAAGAACAGCCTTAGCGAAAGGCTTCTTGAACGGAAAGATGTAACTCTGTGAGATGAATTAACAGATCACAGAGCAGTTTCTCAGAAAGCTTCTTTCCAGTTTTGAACTGAAGATATTACCTTTTTCACCATAGCCCTCTATGGGCTTCCAAATATCCCTTTGCCAATTCCACAAGAAGAGCCTTAGCGAAAGGCTTCTTGAAGGGAAAGATGTAACTCTGTGAGATGAATGAACAGAACACAGAGCAGTTTCTCAGAAAGCTTCTTTCCAGTTTTGAACGGAAGATATTTCCTTTTTCACCATAGACCTCTATGGGCTTCCAAATATCCCTTTGCCAATTCCACAAGAACAGCCTTAGCGAAAGGCTTCTTGAAGGGAAAGATGTAACTCTGTGAGATGAATTAACAGAACACAGAGCAGTTTCTCAGAAAGCTTCTTTCCAGTTTTGAACGGAAGATATTTCCTTTTTCACCATAGCCCTCTATGGGCTTCCAAATATCCCTTTGCCAATTCCACAAGAACAGCCTTAGCGAAAGGCTTCTTGAAGGGAAAGATGTAACTCTGTGAGATGAATGAACAGAACACAGAGCAGTTTCTCAGAAAGATTCTTTCCAGTTTTGAACGGAAGATATTTTCTTTTTCACCATAGCCCTCTATGGGCTTCCGAATATCCCTTTGCCAATTCCACAAGAACAGCCTTAGCGAAAGGCTTCTTAAAGGGAAAGATGTAACTCTGTGAGATGAATTAACAGAACACAGAGCAGTTTCTCAGAAAGCTTCTTTCAGGTTTTGAACGGAAGATATTTCCTTTTTCACCATAGCCCTCTATGGGCTTCCAAATATCCCTTTGCCAATTCCACAAGAACAGCCTTAGCGAAAGGCTTCTTGAAGGGAAAGATGTAACTCTGTGAGATGAATTAACAGAACACAGAGCAGTTTCTCAGAAAGCTTCTTTCCAGTTTTGAACGGAAGATATTTCCTTTTTCACCATAGCCCTCTATGGGCTTCCAAATATCCCTTTGCCAATTCCACAAGAACAGTCTTAGCGAAAGGCTTCTTGAAGGGAAAGATGTAACTCTCTGAGATGAATTAACAGAACACAGAGCAGTTTCTCAGAAAGCTTCTTTCCAGTTTTGAACGGAAGATATTTCCTTTTTCACCATAGCCCTCTATGGGCTTCAAATATCCCTTTGCCAATTCCACAAGAACAGCCTTAGCGAAAGGCTTCTTGAAGGGAAAGATGTAACTCTGTGAGATGAATTAACAGAACACAGAGCAGTTTCTCAGAAAGCTTCTTTCCAGTTTCGAACGGAAGATATTTCCTTTTTCACCATAGCCCTCTATGGGTTTCCAAATATCCCTTTGCAAATTCCACAAGAACAGCCTTAGCGAAAGGCTTCTTGAAGGGAAAGATGTAACTCTGTGAGATAAAATAGCAGAACAGAGAGCAGTTTCTCAGAAAGCTTCTTTCCAGTTTTGAACGGAAGATATTTCCTTTTTCACCATAGCCCTCTATGGGCTTCAAATATCCCTTTGCCAATTCCACAAGAACAGCCTTAGCGAAAGGCTTCTTGAAGGGAAAGATGTAACTCTGTGAGATGAATTAACAGAACACAGAGCAGTTTCTCCGAAAGCTTCCTTCCAGTTTTGAACGGAAGATATTTCCTTTTTCACCATAGCCCTCTATGGGCTTCCAATATCCCTTTGCCAATTCCACAAGAACAGCCTTAGCGAAAGGCTTCTTGAAGGGAAAGATGTAACTCTGTGAGATGAATTAACAGAACCCAGAGCAGTTTCTCAGAAAGCTTCTTTCCAGTTTTGAACGGAAGATATTTCCTTTTTCACCATAGACCTCTATGGGCTTCCAAATATCCCTTTGCCAATTCCACAAGAACAGCCTTAGCGAAAGGCTTCTTGAAGGGAAAGATGTAACTCTGTGAGATGAATTAACAGAACACAGAGCAGTTTCTCAGAAAGCTTCTTTCGAGTTTTGAACGGAAGATATTTCCTTTTTCACCATAGCCCTCTATGGGCTTCCAAATATCCCTTTGCCAATTCCACAAGAACAGCCTTAGCGAAAGGCTTCTTGAAGGGAAAGATGTAACTCTGTGAGATGAATTAACAGAACACAGAGCAGTTTCTCAGAAAGCTTCTTTCCAGTTTTGAACGGAAGATATTTCCTTTTTCACCATAGCCCTCTATGGGCTTCCAAATATCCCTTTGCCAATTCCACAAGAACAGCCTTAGCGAAAGGCTTCTTGAAGGGAAAGATGTAACTCTGTGAGATGAATTAACAGAACACAGAGCAGTTTCTCAGAAAGCTTCTTTCCAGTTTTGAACGGAAGATATTTCCTTTTTCACCATAGCCCTCTATGGGCTTCCAAATATCCCTTTGCCAATTCCACAAGAACAGCCTTAGCGAAAGGCTTCTTGAAGGGAAAGATGTAACTCTGTGAGATGAATTAACAGAACACAGAGCAGTTTCTCAGAAAGCTTCTTTCCAGTTTTGAACGGAAGATATTTTCTTTTTCACCATAACCCTCTATGGGCTTCCAAATATCCCTTTGCCAATTCCACAAGAACAGCCTTAGCGAAAGGCTTCTTGAAGGGAAAGATGTAACTCTGTGAGATGAATGAACAGAACACAGAGCAGTTTCTCAGAAAGCTTCTTTCCAGTTTCGAACGGAAGATATTTCCTTTTTCACCATAGCCCTCTATGGGCTTCCAAATATCCCTTTGCCAATTCCACAAGAACAGCCTTAGCGAAAGGCTTCTTGAAGGGAAAGATGTAACTCTCTGAGATGAATTAACAGAACACAGAGCAGTTTCTCAGAAAGCTTCTTTCCAGTTTTGAACGGAAGATATTTCCTTTTTCACAATAGCCCTCTATGGGCTTCCAAATATCCCTTTGCCAATTCCACAAGAACAGCCTTAGCGAAAGGCTTCTTGAAGGGAAAGATGTAACTCTGTGAGATGAATTAACAGAACACAGAGCAGTTTCTCAGAAAGCTTCTTTCCAGTTTTGAACGGAAGATATTTCCTTTTTCACCATAGCCCTCTATGGGCTTCCAAATATCCCTTTGCCAATTCCACAAGAACAGCCTTAGCGAAAGGCTTCTTGAAGGGAAAGATGTAACTCTGTGAGATGAATTAACAGAACACAGAGCAGTTTCTCAGAAAGCTTCTTTCCAGTGTTGAACGGAAGATATTTCCTTTTTCACCATAGCCCTCTATGGGCTTCCAAATATCCCTTTGCCAATTCCACAAGAACAGCCTTAGCGAAAGGCTTCTTGAAGGGAAAGATGTAACTCTGTGAGATGAATTAACAGAACACAGAGCAGTTTCTCAGAAAGCTTCTTTCCAGTTTTGAACGGAAGATATTTCCTTTTTCAACATTGCCCTCTATGGGCTTCCAAATATCCCTTTGCCAATTCCACAAGAACAGCCTTAGCGAAAGGCTTCTTGAAGGGAAAGATGTAACTCTGTGAGATGAATTAACAGAACACAGAGCAGTTTCTCAGAAAGCTTCTTTCCAGTTTTGAACGGAAGATATTTCCTTTTTCACCATAGCCCTCTATGGGCTTCCAAATATCCCTTTGCCAATTCCACAAGAACAGCCTTAGCGAAAGGCTTCTTGAAGGGAAAGATGTAACTCTGTGAGATGAATTAACAGAACACAGAGCAGTTTCTCAGAAAGCTTCTTTCCAGTTTTGAACGGAAGATATTTCCTTTTTCACCATAGCCCTCTATGGGCTTCCAAATATCCCTTTGCCAATTCCACAAGAACAGCCTTAACGAAAGGCTTCTTGAAGGGAAAGATGTAACTCTGTGAGAGGAATTAACAGAACACAGAGCAGTTTCTCAGAAAGCTTCTTTCCAGTTTTGAAGGGAAGATATTTCCTTTTTCACCAGAGCCCTCTATGGGCTTCCAAATATCCCTTTGCCAATTCCACAAGAACAGCCTTAGCGAAAGGCTTCTTGAAGGGAAAGATGTAACTCTGTGAGATGAATTAACAGAACACAGAGCAGTTTCTCAGAAAGCTTCTTTCCAGTTTTGAACGGAAGATATTTCCTTTTTCACCATAGCCCTCTATGGGCTTCCAAATATCCCTTTGCCAATTCCACAAGAACAGCCTTAGCGAAAGGCTTCTTGAAGGGAAAGATGTAACCCTGTGGGATGAATTAACAGAACACAGAGCAGTTTCTCAGAAAGCTTCTTTCCAGTTTGGAACGGAAGATATTTCCTTTTTCACCATAGCCCTCTATGGGCTTCCAAATATCCCTTAGCCAATTCCACAAGAACAGCCTTAGAGAAAGGCTTCTTGAAGGGAAAGATGTATCTCTGTGAGATGAATTAACAGAACACAGAGCAGTTTCTCAGAAAGCTTCTTTCCAGTTTTGAACGGAAGATATTTCCTTTTTCACCATAGCCCTCTAAGGGTTTCCAAATATCCCTTTGCCAATTCCACAAGAACAGCCTTAGCGAAAGGCTTCTTGAAGGGAAAGATGTAACTCTGTGAGATGAATTAACAGAACACAGAGCAGTTTCTCAGAAAGCTTCTTTCCAGTTTTGAACGGAAGATATTTCCTTTTTCACCATAGCCGTCTACGGGCTTCCAAATATCCCTTTGCCAATTCCACAAGAACAGCCTTAGCGAAAGGCTTCTTGAAGGGAAAGATGTAACTCTGTGAGATGAATTAACAGAACACAGAGCAGTTTCTCAGAAAGCTTCTTTCCAGTTTTGAACGGAAGATATTTCCTTTTTCACCATAGCCCTCTATGGGCTTCCAAATATCCCTTGGCCAATTCCACAAGAACAGCCTTAGCGAAAGGCTTCTTGAAGGGAAAGATGTAACTCTGTGTGATGAATGAACAGAACACAGAGCAGTTTCTCAGAAAGCTTCTTTCCAGTTTTGAACGGAAGATATTTCCTTTTTCACCATAGCCCTCTATGGGCTTCCCAATATCCCTTTGCCAATTCCACAAGAACAGCCTTAGCGAAAGGCTTCTTGAAGGGAAAGATGTAACTCTGTGAGATGAATTAACAGAACACAGAGCAGTTTCTCAGAAAGCTTCTTTCCAGTTTTGAACGGAAGATATTTCCTTTTTCACCATAGCCCTCTATGGGCTTCCAAATATCCCTTTGCCAATTCCACAAGAACAGCCTTAGCGAAAGGCTTCTTGAAGGGAAAGATGTAACTCTGTGAGATGAATGAACAGAACACAGAGCAGTTTCTCAGAAAGCTTCTTTCCAGTTTTGAACGGAAGATATTTCCTTTTTCACCATAGCCCTCTATGGGCTTCCAAATATCCCTTTGCCAATTCCACAAGAACAGCCTTAGCGAAAGGCTTCTTGAAGGGAAATATGTAACTCTGTGAGATGAATTAACAGAACACAGAGCCGTTTCTCAGAAAGCTTCTTTCCAGTTTTGAACGGAAGATATTTCCTTTTTCACCATAGCCCTCTATGGGCTTCCAAATATCCCTTTGCCAATTCCACAAGAACGGCCTTAGCGAAAGGCTTCTTGAAGGGAAAGATGTAACTCTGTGAGATGAATTAACAGAACACAGAGCAGTTTCTCAGAAAGCTTCTTTCCAGTTTTGAACGGAAGATATTTCCTTTTTCACCATAGCCCTCTATGGGCTTCCAAATATCCCTTTGCCAATTCCACAAGAACAGCCTTAGCGAAAGGCTTCTTGAAGGGAAAGATGTAACTCTGTGAGATGAATTAACAGAACACAGAGCAGTTTCTCAGAAAGCTTCTTTCCAGTTCTTAAGGGAAGATATTTCCTTTTTCACCATAGCCCTCTATGGGCTTCCAAATATCCCTTTGCCAATTCCACAAGAACAGCCTTAGCGAAAGGCTTCTTGAAGGGAAAGATGTAACTCTGTGAGATGAATGAACAGAACACAGAGCAGTTTCTCAGAAAGCTTCTTTCCAGTTTTGAACGGAAGATATTTCCTTTTCCACCATAGCCCTCTATGGGCTTCCAAATATCCCTTTGCCAATTCCACAAGAACAGCCTTAGCGAAAAGCTTCTTGAAGGGAAAGATGTAACTCTGTGAGATGAATGAACAGAACACAGAGCAGTTTCTCAGAAAGCTTCTTTCCAGTTTTGAACGGAAGATATTTCCTTTTACACCATAGCCCTCTATGGGCTTCCAAATATCCCTTTGCCAATTCCACAAGAACAGCCTTAGCGAAAGGCTTCTTGAAGGGAAAGATGTAACTCTGTGAGATGAATTAACAGAACACAGAGCAGTTTCTCAGAAAGCTTCTTTCCAGTTTTGAACGGAAGATATTTCCTTTTTCACCATAGCCCTCTATGGGCTTCCAAATATCCCTTTGCCAATTCCACAAGAACAGCCTTAGCGAAAGGCTTCTTGAAGGGAAAGATGTAACTCTGTGAGATGAATTAACAGAACACAGAGCAGTTTCTCAGAAAGCTTCTTTCCAGTTTTGAACGGAAGATATTTCCTTTTTCACCATAGCCCTCTATGGGCTTCCAAATATCCCTTTGCCAATTCCACAAGAACAGCCTTAGCGAAAGGCTTCTTGAAGGGAAAGATGTAACTCTGTGAGATGAATTAACAGAACACAGAGCAGTTTCTCAGAAAGCTTCTTTCCAGTTTTGAACGGAAGATATTTCCTTTTTCACCATAGCCCTCTATGGGCTTCCAAATATCCCTTTGCCAATTCCACGAGAACAGCCTTAGCGAAAGGCTTCTTGAAGGGAAAGATGTAACTCTGTGAGATGAATTAACAGAACACAGAGCAGTTTCTCAGAAAGCTTCTTTCCAGTTTTGAACGGAAGATATTTCCTTTTCCACCATAGCCCTCTATGGGCTTCCAAATATCCCTTTGCCAATTCCACAAGAACAGCCTTAGCGAAAAGCTTCTTGAAGGGAAAGATGTAACTCTGTGAGATGAATGAACAGAACACAGAGCAGTTTCTCAGAAAGCTTCTTTCCAGTTTTGAACGGAAGATATTTCCTTTTACACCATAGCCCTCTATGGGCTTCCAAATATCCCTTTGCCAATTCCACAAGAACAGCCTTAGCGAAAGGCTTCTTGAAGGGAAAGATGTAACTCTGTGAGATGAATTAACAGAACACAGAGCAGTTTCTCAGAAAGCTTCTTTCCAGTTTTGAACGGAAGATATTTCCTTTTTCACCATAGCCCTCTATGGGCTTCCAAATATCCCTTTGCCAATTCCACAAGAACAGCCTTAGCGAAAGGCTTCTTGAAGGGAAAGATGTAACTCTGTGAGATGAATTAACAGAACACAGAGCAGTTTCTCAGAAAGCTTCTTTCCAGTTTTGAACGGAAGATATTTCCTTTTTCACCATAGCCCTCTATGGGCTTCCAAATATCCCTTTGCCAATTCCACAAGAACAGCCTTAGCGAAAGGCTTCTTGAAGGGAAAGATGTAACTCTGTGAGATGAATTAACAGAACACAGAGCAGTTTCTCAGAAAGCTTCTTTCCAGTTTTGAACGGAAGATATTTCCTTTTTCACCATAGCCCTCTATGGGCTTCCAAATATCCCTTTGCCAATTCCACGAGAACAGCCTTAGCGAAAGGCTTCTTGAAGGGAAAGATGTAACTCTGTGAGATGAATTAACAGAACACAGAGCAGTTTCTCAGAAAGCTTCTTTCCAGTTTTGAACGGAAGATATTTCCTTTTTCACCGTAGCCCTCTATGGGCTTCCAAATATCCCTTTGCCAATTCCACAAGAACAGCCTTAGCGAAAGGCTTCTTGAAGGGAAAGATGTAACTCTGTGAGATGAATTAAAAGAACACAGAGCAGTTTCTCAGAAAGCTTCTTTCCAGTTTCGAACGGAAGATATTTCCTTTTTCACCATAGCCCTCTATGGGCTTCCAAATATCCCTTTGCCAACTCCACAAGAACAGCCTTAGCGAAAGGCTTCTTGAAGGGAAAGATGTAACTCTGTGAGATAAATTAACAGAACACAGAGCAGTTTCTCAGAAAGCTTCTTTCCAGTTTTGAACGGAAGATATTTCCTTTTTCACCTTAGCCCTCTATGGGCTTCCAAATATCCCTTTGCCAATTCCACAAGAACAGCCTTAGCGAAAGGCTTCTTGAAAGGAAAGATGTAACTCTGTGAGATGAATTAACAGAACACAGAGCAGTTTCTCAGAAAGCTTCTTTCCAGTTTTGAACGGAAGATATTTCCTTTTTCACCATAGCCCTCTATGGGCTTCCAAATATCCCTTTGCCAATTCCACAAGAACCGCCTTAGCGAAAGGCTTCTTGAAGGGAAAGATGTAACTCTGTGAGATGAATTAACAGAACACAGAGCAGTTTCTCAGAAAGCTTCTTTCCAGTTTTGAACGGAAGATATTTCCTTTTTCACCATAGCCCTCTATGGGCTTCCAAATATCCCTTTGCCAATTCCAAAAGAACAGCCTTAGCGAAAGGCTTCTTGAAGGGAAAGATGTAACTCTGTGAGATGAATTAACAGAACACAGAGCAGTTTCTCAGAAAGCTTCTTTCCAGTTTTGAACGGAAGATATTTCCTTTTTCACCATAGCCCTCTATGGGCTTCCAAATATCCCTTTGCCAATTCCACAAGAACAGCCTTAGCGAAAGGCTTCTTGAAGGGAAAGATATAACTCTGTGAGATGAATTAACAGAACACAGAGCAGTTTCTCAGAAAGCTTCTTTCCAGTTTTGAACGGAAGATATTTCCTTTTTCACCATAGCCCTCTATGGGCTTCCAAATATCCCTTTGCCAATTCCACAAGAACAGCCTTAGCGAAAGGCTTCTTGAAGGGAAAGATGTAACTCTGTGAGATGAATTAACAGAACACAGAGCAGTTTCTCAGAAAGCTTCTTTCCAGTTTTGAACGGAAGATATTTCCTTTTTCACCATAGCCCTCTATGGGCTTCCAAATATCCCTTTGCCAATTCCACAAGAACAGCCTTAGCGAAAGGCTTCTTGAAGGGAAAGATGTAACTCTGTGAGATGAATGAACAGAACACAGAGCAGTTTCTCAGAAAGCTTCTTTCCAGTTTTGAACGGAAGATATTTCCTTTTTCACCATAGCCCTCTATGGGCTTCCCAATATCCCTTTGCCAATTCCACAAGAACAGCCTTAGCGAAAGGCTTCTTGAAGGGAAAGATGTAACTCTGTGAGATGAATGAACAGAACACAGAGCAGTTTCTCAGAAAGCTTCTTTCCAGTTTTGAACGGAAGATATTTCCATTTTCACCATAGCCCTCTATGGGCTTCCAAATATCCCTTTGCCAATTCCACAAGAACAGCCTTAGCGAAAGGCTTCTTGAAGGGAAAGATGTAACTCTGTGAGATGAATTAACAGAACACAGAGCAGTTTCTCAGAAAGTTTCTTTCCAGTTTTGAACGGAAGATATTTCCTTTTTCACCATAGCCCTCTATGGGCTTCCAAATATCCCTTTACCAATTCCACAAGAACAGCCTTAGCGAAAGGCTTCTTGAAGGGAAAGATGTAACTCTGTGAGATGAATTAACAGAACACAGAGCAATTTCTCAGAAAGCTTCTTTCCAGTTTTGAATGGAAGATATTTCCTTTTCCACCATAGCCCTCTATGGGCTTCCAAATATCCCTTTGCCAATTCCACAAGAACAGCCTTAGCGAAAGGCTTCTTGAAGGGAAAGATGTAACTCTGTGAGATGAATTAACAGAACACAGAGCCGTTTCTCAGAAAGCTTCTTTCCAGTTTTGAACGGAAGATATTTCCTTTTTCACCATAGCCCTCTATGGGCTTCCAAATATCCCTTTGCCAATTCCACAAGAACGGCCTTAGCGAAAGGCTTCTTGAAGGGAAAGATGTAACTCTGTGAGATGAATTAACAGAACACAGAGAGAACACAGAGCAGTTTCTCAGAAAGCTTCTTTCCAGTTTTGAACGGAAGATATTTCCTTTTTCACCATAGCCCTCTATGGGCTTCCAAATATCCCTTTGCCAATTCCACAACAACAGCCTTAGCGAAAGGCTTCTTGAAGGGAAAGATGTAACTCTGTGAGATGAATTAACAGAACACAGAGCAGTTTCTCAGAAAGCTTCTTTCCAGTTTTGAACGGAAGATATTTCCTTTTTCACCATAGCCCTCTATGGGCTTCCAAATATCCCTTTGCCAATTCCACAAGAACAGCCTTAGCGAAAGGCTTCTTGAAGGGAAAGATGTAACTCTGTGAGATGAATTAACAGAACACAGAGCAGTTTCTCAGAAAGCTTCTTTCCAGTGTTGAACGGAAGATATTTCCTTTTTCACCATAGCCCTCTATGGGCTTCCAAATATCCCTTTGCCAATTCCACAAGAACAGCCTTAGCGAAAGGCTTCTTGAAGGGAAAGATGTAACTCTGTGAGATGAATTAACAGAACACAGAGCAGTTTCTCAGAAAGCTTCTTTCCAGTTTTGAACGGAAGATATTTCCTTTTTCAACATTGCCCTCTATGGGCTTCCAAATATCCCTTTGCCAATTCCACAAGAACAGCCTTAGCGAAAGGCTTCTTGAAGGGAAAGATGTAACTCTGTGAGATGAATTAACAGAACACAGAGCAGTTTCTCAGAAAGCTTCTTTCCAGTTTTGAACGGAAGATATTTCCTTTTTCACCATAGCCCTCTATGGGCTTCCAAATATCCCTTTGCCAATTCCACAAGAACAGCCTTAGCGAAAGGCTTCTTGAAGGGAAAGATGTAACTCTGTGAGATGAATTAACAGAACACAGAGCAGTTTCTCAGAAAGCTTCTTTCCAGTTTTGAACGGAAGATATTTCCTTTTTCACCATAGCCCTCTATGGGCTTCCAAATATCCCTTTGCCAATTCCACAAGAACAGCCTTAACGAAAGGCTTCTTGAAGGGAAAGATGTAACTCTGTGAGAGGAATTAACAGAACACAGAGCAGTTTCTCAGAAAGCTTCTTTCCAGTTTTGAAGGGAAGATATTTCCTTTTTCACCAGAGCCCTCTATGGGCTTCCAAATATCCCTTTGCCAATTCCACAAGAACAGCCTTAGCGAAAGGCTTCTTGAAGGGAAAGATGTAACTCTGTGAGATGAATTAACAGAACACAGAGCAGTTTCTCAGAAAGCTTCTTTCCAGTTTTGAACGGAAGATATTTCCTTTTTCACCATAGCCCTCTATGGGCTTCCAAATATCCCTTTGCCAATTCCACAAGAACAGCCTTAGCGAAAGGCTTCTTGAAGGGAAAGATGTAACCCTGTGGGGTGAATTAACAGAACACAGAGCAGTTTCTCAGAAAGCTTCTTTCCAGTTTGGAACGGAAGATATTTCCTTTTTCACCATAGCCCTCTATGGGCTTCCAAATATCCCTTAGCCAATTCCACAAGAACAGCCTTAGAGAAAGGCTTCTTGAAGGGAAAGATGTATCTCTGTGAGATGAATTAACAGAACACAGAGCAGTTTCTCAGAAAGCTTCTTTCCAGTTTTGAACGGAAGATATTTCCTTTTTCACCATAGCCCTCTAAGGGTTTCCAAATATCCCTTTGCCAATTCCACAAGAACAGCCTTAGCGAAAGGCTTCTTGAAGGGAAAGATGTAACTCTGTGAGATGAATTAACAGAACACAGAGCAGTTTCTCAGAAAGCTTCTTTCCAGTTTTGAACGGAAGATATTTCCTTTTTCACCATAGCCGTCTACGGGCTTCCAAATATCCCTTTGCCAATTCCACAAGAACAGCCTTAGCGAAAGGCTTCTTGAAGGGAAAGATGTAACTCTGTGAGATGAATTAACAGAACACAGAGCAGTTTCTCAGAAAGCTTCTTTCCAGTTTTGAACGGAAGATATTTCCTTTTTCACCATAGCCCTCTATGGGCTTCCAAATATCCCTTGGCCAATTCCACAAGAACAGCCTTAGCGAAAGGCTTCTTGAAGGGAAAGATGTAACTCTGTGTGATGAATGAACAGAACACAGAGCAGTTTCTCAGAAAGCTTCTTTCCAGTTTTGAACGGAAGATATTTCCTTTTTCACCATAGCCCTCTATGGGCTTCCCAATATCCCTTTGCCAATTCCACAAGAACAGCCTTAGCGAAAGGCTTCTTGAAGGGAAAGATGTAACTCTGTGAGATGAATTAACAGAACACAGAGCAGTTTCTCAGAAACCTTCTTTCCAGTTTTGAACGGAAGATATTTCCTTTTTCACCATAGCCCTCTATGGGCTTCCAAATATCCCTTTGCCAATTCCACAAGAACAGCCTTAGCGAAAGGCTTCTTGAAGGGAAAGATGTAACTCTGTGAGATGAATGAACAGAACACAGAGCAGTTTCTCAGAAAGCTTCTTTCCAGTTTTGAACGGAAGATATTTCCTTTTTCACCATAGCCCTCTATGGGCTTCCAAATATCCCTTTGCCAATTCCACAAGAACAGCCTTAGCGAAAGGCTTCTTGAAGGGAAATATGTAACTCTGTGAGATGAATTAACAGAACACAGAGCCGTTTCTCAGAAAGCTTCTTTCCAGTTTTGAACGGAAGATATTTCCTTTTTCACCATAGCCCTCTATGGGCTTCCAAATATCCCTTTGCCAATTCCACAAGAACGGCCTTAGCGAAAGGCTTCTTGAAGGGAAAGATGTAACTCTGTGAGATGAATTAACAGAACACAGAGCAGTTTCTCAGAAAGCTTCTTTCCAGTTTTGAACGGAAGATATTTCCTTTTTCACCATAGCCCTCTATGGGCTTCCAAATATCCCTTTGCCAATTCCACAAGAACAGCCTTAGCGAAAGGCTTCTTGAAGGGAAAGATGTAACTCTGTGAGATGAATTAACAGAACACAGAGCAGTTTCTCAGAAAGCTTCTTTCCAGTTCTTAAGGGAAGATATTTCCTTTTTCACCATAGCCCTCTATGGGCTTCCAAATATCCCTTTGCCAATTCCACAAGAACAGCCTTAGCGAAAGGCTTCTTGAAGGGAAAGATGTAACTCTGTGAGATGAATGAACAGAACACAGAGCAGTTTCTCAGAAAGCTTCTTTCCAGTTTTGAACGGAAGATATTTCCTTTTCCACCATAGCCCTCTATGGGCTTCCAAATATCCCTTTGCCAATTCCACAAGAACAGCCTTAGCGAAAAGCTTCTTGAAGGGAAAGATGTAACTCTGTGAGATGAATGAACAGAACACAGAGCAGTTTCTCAGAAAGCTTCTTTCCAGTTTTGAACGGAAGATATTTCCTTTTACACCATAGCCCTCTATGGGCTTCCAAATATCCCTTTGCCAATTCCACAAGAACAGCCTTAGCGAAAGGCTTCTTGAAGGGAAAGATGTAACTCTGTGAGATGAATGAACAGAACACAGAGCAGTTTCTCAGAAAGCTTCTTTCCAGTTTTGAACGGAAGATATTTCCTTTTTCACCATAGCCCTCTATGGGCTTCCAAATATCCCTTTGCCAATTCCACAAGAACAGCCTTAGCGAAAGGCTTCTTGAAGGGAAAGATGTAACTCTGTGAGATGAATTAACAGAACACAGAGCAGTTTCTCAGAAAGCTTCTTTCCAGTTTTGAACGGAAGATATTTCCTTTTTCACCATAGCCCTCTATGGGCTTCCAAATATCCCTTTGCCAATTCCACAAGAACAGCCTTAGCGAAAGGCTTCTTGAAGGGAAAGATGTAACTCTGTGAGATGAATGAACAGAACACAGAGCAGTTTCTCAGAAAGCTTCTTTCCAGTTTTGAACGGAAGATATTTCCTTTTTCACCATAGCCCTCTATGGGCTTCCAAATATCCCTTTGCCAATTCCACGAGAACAGCCTTAGCGAAAGGCTTCTTGAAGGGAAAGATGTAACTCTGTGAGATGAATTAACAGAACACAGAGCAGTTTCTCAGAAAGCTTCTTTCCAGTTTTGAACGGAAGATATTTCCTTTTTCACCGTAGCCCTCTATGGGCTTCCAAATATCCCTTTGCCAATTCCACAAGAACAGCCTTAGCGAAAGGCTTCTTGAAGGGAAAGATGTAACTCTGTGAGATGAATTAAAAGAACACAGAGCAGTTTCTCAGAAAGCTTCTTTCCAGTTTCGAACGGAAGATATTTCCTTTTTCACCATAGCCCTCTATGGGCTTCCAAATATCCCTTTGCCAACTCCACAAGAACAGCCTTAGCGAAAGGCTTCTTGAAGGGAAAGATGTAACTCTGTGAGATAAATTAACAGAACACAGAGCAGTTTCTCAGAAAGCTTCTTTCCAGTTTTGAACGGAAGATATTTCCTTTTTCACCTTAGCCCTCTATGGGCTTCCAAATATCCCTTTGCCAATTCCACAAGAACAGCCTTAGCGAAAGGCTTCTTGAAAGGAAAGATGTAACTCTGTGAGATGAATTAACAGAACACAGAGCAGTTTCTCAGAAAGCTTCTTTCCAGTTTTGAACGGAAGATATTTCCTTTTTCACCATAGCCCTCTTTGGGCTTCCAAATATCCCTTTGCCAATTCCACAAGAACCGCCTTAGCGAAAGGCTTCTTGAAGGGAAAGATGTAACTCTGTGAGATGAATTAACAGAACACAGAGCAGTTTCTCAGAAAGCTTCTTTCCAGTTTTGAACGGAAGATATTTCCTTTTTCACCATAGCCCTCTATGGGCTTCCAAATATCCCTTTGCCAATTCCAAAAGAACAGCCTTAGCGAAAGGCTTCTTGAAGGGAAAGATGTAACTCTGTGAGATGAATTAACAGAACACAGAGCAGTTTCTCAGAAAGCTTCTTTCCAGTTTTGAACGGAAGATATTTCCTTTTTCACCATAGCCCTCTATGGGCTTCCAAATATCCCTTTGCCAATTCCACAAGAACAGCCTTAGCGAAAGGCTTCTTGAAGGGAAAGATATAACTCTGTGAGATGAATTAACAGAACACAGAGCAGTTTCTCAGAAAGCTTCTTTCCAGTTTTGAACGGAAGATATTTCCTTTTTCACCATAGCCCTCTATGGGCTTCCAAATATCCCTTTGCCAATTCCACAAGAACAGCCTTAGCGAAAGGCTTCTTGAAGGGAAAGATGTAACTCTGTGAGATGAATTAACAGAACACAGAGCAGTTTCTCAGAAAGCTTCTTTCCAGTTTTGAACGGAAGATATTTCCTTTTTCACCATAGCCCTCTATGGGCTTCCAAATATCCCTTTGCCAATTCCACAAGAACAGCCTTAGCGAAAGGCTTCTTGAAGGGAAAGATGTAACTCTGTGAGATGAATGAACAGAACACAGAGCAGTTTCTCAGACAGCTTCTTTCCAGTTTTGAACGGAAGATATTTCCTTTTTCACCATAGCCCTCTATGGGCTTCCCAATATCCCTTTGCCAATTCCACAAGAACAGCCTTAGCGAAAGGCTTCTTGAAGGGAAAGATGTAACTCTGTGAGATGAATGAACAGAACACAGAGCAGTTTCTCAGAAAGCTTCTTTCCAGTTTTGAACGGAAGATATTTCCATTTTCACCATAGCCCTCTATGGGCTTCCAAATATCCCTTTGCCAATTCCACAAGAACAGCCTTAGCGAAAGGCTTCTTGAAGGGAAAGATGTGACTCTGTGAGATGAATTAACAGAACACAGAGCAGTTTCTCAGAAAGTTTCTTTCCAGTTTTGAACGGAAGATATTTCCTTTTTCACCATAGCCCTCTATGGGCTTCCAAATATCCCTTTACCAATTCCACAAGAACAGCCTTAGCGAAAGGCTTCTTGAAGGGAAAGATGTAACTCTGTGAGATGAATTAACAGAACACAGAGCAGTTTCTCAGAAAGCTTCTTTCCAGTTTTGAATGGAAGATATTTCCTTTTCCACCATAGCCCTCTATGGGCTTCCAAATATCCCTTTGCCAATTCCACAAGAACAGCCTTAGCGAAAGGCTTCTTGAAGGGAAAGATGTAACTCTGTGAGATGAATTAACAGAACACAGAGCCGTTTCTCAGAAAGCTTCTTTCCAGTTTTGAACGGAAGATATTTCCTTTTTCACCATAGCCCTCTATGGGCTTCCAAATATCCCTTTGCCAATTCCACAAGAACGGCCTTAGCGAAAGGCTTCTTGAAGGGAAAGATGTAACTCTGTGAGATGAATTAACAGAACACAGAGAGAACACAGAGCAGTTTCTCAGAAAGCTTCTTTCCAGTTTTGAACGGAAGATATTTCCTTTTTCACCATAGCCCTCTATGGGCTTCCAAATATCCCTTTGCCAATTCCACAACAACAGCCTTAGCGAAAGGCTTCTTGAAGGGAAAGATGTAACTCTGTGAGATGAATTAACAGAACACAGAGCAGTTTCTCAGAAAGCTTCTTTCCAGTTTTGAACGGAAGATATTTCCTTTTTCACCATAGCCCTCTATGGGCTTCCAAATATCCCTTTGCCAATTCCACAAGAACAGCCTTAGCGAAAGGCTTCTTGAAGGGAAAGATGTAACTCTGTGAGATGAATTAACAGAACACAGAGCAGTTTCTCAGAAAGCTTCTTTCCAGTTTTGAACGGAAGATATTTCCTTTTTCACCATAGCCCTCTACGGGCTTCCAAATATCCCTTTGCCAATTCCACAAGAACAGCCTTAGCGAAAGGCTTCTTGAAGGGAAAGATGTAACTGTGTGAGATGAATTAAGAGAACACAGAGCAGTTTCTCAGAAAGATTCTTTCCAGTTTTGAACGGAAGATATTTCCTTTTTCACCATAGCCCTCTATGGGCTTCCAAGTATCCCTTTGCCAATTCCACAAGAACAGCCTTAGCGAAAGGCTTCTTGAAGGGAAAGATGTAACTCTGTGAGGTGAATTAACGGAACACAGAGCAGTTTCTCAGAAAGCTTCTTTCCAGTTTTGAACGGAAGATATTTCCTTTTTCACCATAGCCCTCTACGGGCTTCCAAATATCCCTTTGCCAATTCCACAAGAACAGCCTTAGCGAAAGGCTTCTTGAAGGGAAAGATGTAACTCTGTGAGATGAATTAACAGAACACAGAGCAGATTCTCAGAAAGCTTCTTTCCAGTTTTGAACGGAAGATATTGCCTTTTTCACCATAGCCCTCTATGGGCTTCCAAATATCCCTTTGCCAATTCCACAAGAACAGCCTTAGCGAAAGTTTTCTTGAAGGGAAAGATGTAACTCTGTGAGATGAATTAACAGAACACAGAGCAGTTTCTCAGAAAGCTTCTTTCCAGTTTTGAACGGAAGATATTTCCTTTTTCACCATAGCCCTCTAAGGGCTTCCAAATATCCCTTTGCCAATTCCACAAGAACAGCCTTAGCGAAAGGCTTCTTGAAGGGAAAGATGTAACTCTGTGAGATGAATTAACAGAACACAGAGCAGTTTCTCAGAAAGCTTCTTTCCAGTTTTGAACGGAAGATATTTCCTTTTTCACCATAGCCCTCTATGGGCTTCCAAATATCCCTTTTCCAATTCCACAAGAACAGCCTTAGCGAAAGGCTTCTTGAAGGGAAAGATGTAACTCTGTGAGATGAATTAACAGAACACAGAGCAGTTTCTCAGAAAGCTTCTTTCCAGTTTTGAACAGAAGATATTTCCTTTTTCACCGTAGCCCTCTATGGGCTTCCAAATATCCCTTTGCCAATTCCACAAGAACAGCCTTAGCGAAAGGCTTCTTGAAGGGAAAGATGTAACTCTGTGAGATGAATGAACAGAACACAGAGCAGTTTCTCAGAAAGCTTCTTTCCAGTTTTGAACGGAAGATATTTCCTTTTTCACCATAGCCCTCTATGGGCTTCCAAATATCCCTTTGCCAATTCCACAAGAACATCCTTAGCGAAAGGCTTCTTGAAGGGAAAGATGTAACTCTGTGAGATGAATTAACAGAACACAGAGCAGTTTCTCAGAAAGCTTCTTTCCAGTTTTGAACGGAAGATATTTCCTTTTTCACCATAGCCCTCTAAGGGCTTCCAAATACCCCTTTGCCAATTCCACAAGAACAGCCTAAGCGAAAGGCTTCTTGAAGGGAAAGATGTAACTCTGTGAGATGAATTAACAGAACACAGAGCAGTTTCTCAGAAAGCTTCTTTCCTGTTTTGAACGGAAGATATTTCCTTTTTCACCATAGCCCTCTATGGGCTTCCAAATATCCCTTTGCCAATTCCACAAGAACAGCCTTAGCGAAAGGCTTCTTGAAGGGAAGTATGTAACTCTGTGAGATGAATGAACAGAACACAGAGCAGTTTCTCAGAAAGCTTCTTTCCAGTTTTGAACGGAAGATATTTCCTTTTTCACCATAGCCCTCTATGGGCTTCCAAATATCCCTTTGCCAATTCCACAAGAACAGCCTTAGCGAAAGGCTTCTTGAAGGGAAAGATGTAACTCTGTGAGATGAATTAACAGAACACAGAGCAGTTTCTCAGAGAGCTTCTTTCCAGTTTTGAACGGAAGATATTTCCTTTTTCACCATAGCCCTCTATGGGCTTCCAAATATCCCTTTGCCAATTCCACAAGAACAGACTTAGCGAAAGGCTTCTTGAAGGGAGAGATGTAACTCTGTGAGATGAATTAACAGAACACAGAGCAGTTTCTCAGAAAGCTTCTTTCCAGTTTTGAACGGAAGATATTTCCTTATTCACCATAGCCCTCTATGGGCTTCCAAATATCCCTTTGCCAATTCCACAAGAACAGAACGAAAGGCTTCTTGAAGGGAAAGATGTAACTCTGTGAGATGAATTAACAGAACACAGAGCAGTTTCTCAGAAAGCTTCTTTCCAGTTTTGAACGGAAGATATTTCCTTTTTCACCATAGCCCTCTATGGGCTTCCAAATATCCCTTTGCCAATTCCACAAGAACAGCCTTAGCGAAAGGCTTCTAGAAGGGAAAGATGTAACTCTGTGAGATGAATGAACAGAACACAGAGCAGTTTCTCAGAAAGCTTCTTTCCAGTTTTGAACGGAAGATATTTCCTTTTTCACCATAGCCCTCTATGGGCTTCCAAATATCCCTTTGCGAATTCCACAAGAACAGCCTTAGCGAAAGGCTTCTTGAAGGGAAAGATGTAACTCTGTGAGATGAATTAACAGAACACAGAGCAGTTTCTCAGAAAGCTTCTTTCCAGTTTTGAACGGAAGATATTTCCTTTTTCACCATAGCCCTCTATGGGCTTCCAAATATCCCTTTGCCAATTCCACAAGAACAGCCTTAGCGAAAGGCTTCTTGAAGGGAAAGATGTAACTCTGTGAGATGAATGAACAGAACACAGAGCAGTTTCTCAGAAAGCTTCTTTCCAGTTTTGAACGGAAGATATTTCCTTTTTCACCATAGCCCTCTATGGGCTTCCAAATATCCCTTTGCCAATTCCACAAGAACAGCCTTAGCGAAAGGCTTCTTGAAGGGAAAGATGTAACTCTGTGAGATGAATGAACAGAACACAGAGCAGTTTCTCAGAAAGCTTCTTTCCAGTTTTGAACGGAAGATATTTCCTTTTTCACCATAGCCCTCTATGGGCTTCCAAATATCCCTTTGCCAATTCCACAAGAACAGCCTTAGCGAAAGGCTTCTTGAAGGGAAAGATGTAACTCTGTGAGATGAATGAACGGAACACAGAGCAGTTTCTCAGAAAGCTTCTTTCCAGTTTTGAACGGAAGATATTTCCTTTTTCACCATAGCCCTCTATGGGCTTCCAAATATCCCTTTGCCAATTCCACAAGAACAGCCTTAGCGAAAGGCTTCTTGAAGGGAAAGATGTAACTCTGTGAGATGAATTAACAGAACACAGAGCAGTTTCTCAGAAAGCTTCTTTCCAGTTTTGAACGGAAGATATTTCCTTTTTCACCATAGCCCTCTATGGGCTTCCAAATATCCCTTTGCCAATTCCACAAGAACAGCCTTAGCGAAAGGCTTCTTGAAGGGAAAGATGTAACTCTGTGAGATGAATTAACAGAACACAGAGCAGATTCTCAGAAAGCTTCTTTCCAGTTTTGAACGGAAGATATTTGATTTTTCAACTTAGCCCTCTATGGGCTTCCAAATATCCCTTTGCCAATTCCACAAGAACAGCCTTAGCGAAAGTCTTCTTGAAGGGAAAGATGTAACTCTGTGAGATGAATTAACAGAACACAGAGCAGTTTCTCAGAAAGCTTCTTTCCAGTTTTGAACGGAAGATATTTCCTTTTTCACCATAGCCCTCTATGGGCTTCCAAATATCCCTTTGCCAATTCCACAAGAACAGCCTTAGCGAAAGGCTTCTTGAAGGGAAAGATGTAACACTGTGAGATGAATTAACAGAACACAGAGCAGTTTCTCAGAAAGCTTCTTTCCAGTTTTGAACGGAAGATATTTCCTTTTTCACCATAGCCCTCTATGGGCTTCCAAATATCCCTTTGCCAATTCCACAAGAACAGCCTTAGCGAAAGGCTTCTTGAAGGGAAAGATGTAACTCTGGGAGATGAATTAACAGAACACAGAGCAGTTTCTCAGAAAGCTTCTTTCCAGTTTTGAACAGAAGATATTTCCTTTTTCACCGTAGCCCTCTATGGGCTTCCAAATATCCCTTTGCCAATTCCACAAGAACAGCCTTAGCGAAAGGCTTCTTGAAGGGAAAGATGTAATTCTGTGAGATGAATTAACAGAACACAGAGCAGTTTCTCAGAAAGCTTCTTTCCAGTTTTGAACGGAAGATATTTCCTTTTTCACCATAGCCCTCTATGGGCTTCCAAATATCCCTTTGCCAATTCCACAAGAACAGCCTTAGCGAAAGGCTTCTTGAAGGGAAAGATGTAACTCTGTGAGATGAATTAACAGAACACAGAGCAGTTTCTCAGAAAGCTTCTTTCCAGTTTTGAACGGAAGATATTTCCTTTTTCACCATAGCCCTCTATGGGCTTCCAAATACCCCTTTGCCAATTGCACAAGAACAGCCTTAGCGAAAGGCTTCTTGAAGGGAAAGATGTAACTCTGTGAGATGAATTAACAGAACACAGAGCAGTTTCTCAGAAAGCTTCTTTCCAGTTTTGAACGGAAGATATTTCCTTTTTCACCATAGGCCTCTATGGGCTTCCAAATATCCCTTTGCCAATTCCACAAGAACAGCCTTAGCGAAAGGCTTCTTGAAGGGAAATATGTATCTCTGTGAGATGAATGAACAGAACACAGAGCAGTTTCTCAGAAAGCTTCTTTCCAGTTTTGAACGGAAGATATTTCCTTTTTCACCATAGCCCTCTATGGGCTTCCAAATATCCCTTTGCCAATTCCACAAGAACAGCCTTAGCGAAAGGCTTCTTGAAGGGAAAGATGTAACTCTGTGAGATGAATGAACAGAACACAGAGCAGTTTCTCAGAAAGCTTCTTTCCAGTTTTGAACGGAAGATATTTCCTTTTTCACCATAGCCCTCTATGGGCTTCCAAATATCCCTTTGCCAATTCCACAAGAACAGCCTTAGCGAAAGGCTTCTTGAAGGGAAAGATGTAACTCTGTGAGATGAATGAACAGAACACAGAGCAGTTTCTCAGAAAGCTTCTTTCCAGTTTTGAACGGAAGATATTTCCTTTTTCACCATAGCCCTGTTTGGGCTTCCAAATATCCCTTTGCCAATCCCACAAGAACAGCCTTAGCGAAATTCTTCTTGAAGGGAAAGATGTAACTCTGTGAGATGAATGAACAGAACACAGAGCAGTTTCTCAGAAAGATTCTTTCCAGTTTTGAACGGAAGATATTTCCTTTTTCACCATAGCCCTCTATGGGCTTCCAAATATCCCTTTGCCAATTCCACAAGAACAGCCTTAGCGAAAGGCTTCTTGAAGGGAAAGATGTAACTCTGTGAGATGAATGAACAGAACACTGAGCAGTTTCTCAGAAAGCTTCTTTCCAGTTTTGAACGGAAGATATTTCCTTTTTCACCATAGCCCTCTATGGGCTTCCAAATATCCCTTTGCCAATTCCACAAGAACAGCCTTAGCGAAAGGCTTCTTGAAGGGAAAGATGTAACTCTGTGAGATGAATGAACAGAACACAGAGCAGTTTCTCAGAAAGCTTCTTTCCAGTTTTGAACGGAAGATATTTCCTTTTTCACCATAGCCCTCTATGGGCTTCCAAATATCCCTTTGCCAATTCCACAAGAACAGCCTTAGCGAAAGGCTTCTTGAAGGGAAAGATGTAACTCTGTGAGATGAATTATCAGAACACAGAGCAGTTTCTCAGAAAGCTTCTTTCCAGTTTTGAACGGAAGATATTTTCTTTTTCACCATAGCCCTCTATGGGCTTCCAAATATCCCTTTGCCAATTCCACAAGAACAGCCTTAGCGAAAGGCTTCTTGAAGGGAAAGATGTAACTCTGTGAGATGAATTAACAGAACACAGAGCAGTTTCTCAGAAAGCTTCTTTCCAGTTTTGAACGGAAGATATTTCCTTTTTCACCATAGCCCTCTATGGGCTTCCTAATATCCCTTTGCCAATTCCACAAGAACAGCCTTAGCGAAAGGCTTCTTGAAGGGAAAGATGTAACTCTGTGAGATGAATGAACAGAACACATAGCAGTTTCTCAGAAAGCTTCTTTCCAGTTTTGAACGGAAGATATTTCCTTTTTCACCATAGCCCTCTTTGGGCTTCCAAATATCCCTTTGCCAATCCCACAAGAACAGCCTTAGCGAAAGGCTTCTTGAAGGGAAAGATGTAACTCTGTGAGATGAATGAACAGAACACAGAGCAGTTTCTCAGAAAGCTTCTTTCCAGTTTTGAACGGAAGATATTTCCTTTTTCACCATAGCCCTCTATGGGCTTCCAAATATCCCTTTGCCAATTCCACAAGAACAGCCTTAGCGAAAGGCTTCTTGAAGGGAAAGATGTAACTCTGTGAGATGAATGAACAGAACACAGAGCAGTTTCTCTGAAAGCTTCTTTCCAGTTTTGAACGGAAGATATTTCCTTTTTCACCATAGCCCTCTTTGGGCTTCCAAATATCCCTTTGCCAATCCCGCAAGAACAGCCTTAGCGAAAGGCTTCTTGAAGGGAAAGATGTAACTCTGTGAGATGAATGAACAGAACACAGAGCAGTTTCTCAGAAAGATTCTTTCCAGTTTTGAACGGAAGATATTTCCTTTTTCACCATAGCCCTCTATGGGCTTCCAAATATCCCTTTGCCAATTCCACAAGAACAGCCTTAGCGAAAGGCTTCTTGAAGGGAAAGATGTAACTCTGTGAGATGAATGAACAGAACACAGAGCAGTTTCTCAGAAAGCTTCTTTCCAGTTTTGAACGGAAGATATTTCCTTTTTCACCATAGCCCTCTATGGGCTTCCAAATATCCCTTTGCCAATTCCACAAGAACAGCCTTAGCGAAAGGCTTCTTGAAGGGAAAGATGTAACTCTGTGAGATGAATTAACAGAACACAGAGCAGTTTCTCAGAAAGCTTCTTTCCAGTTTTGAACGGAAGATATTTCCTTTTTCACCATAGCCCTCTATGGGCTTCCAAATATCCCTTTGCCAATTCCACAAGAACAGCCTTAGCGAAAGGCTTCTTGAAGGGAAAGATGTAACTCTGTGAGATGAATTATCAGAACACAGAGCAGTTTCTCAGACAGCTTCTTTCCAGTTTTGAACGGAAGATATTTTCTTTTTCACCATAGCCCTCTATGGGCTTCCAAATATCCCTTTGCCAATTCCACAAGAACAGCCTTAGCTAAAGGCTTCTTGAAGGGAAAGATGTAACTCTGTGAGATGAATGAACAGAACACAGAGCAGTTTCTCAGAAAGCTTCTTTCGAGTTTTGAACGGAAGATACTTCCTTTTTCACCATAGCCCTCTATGGGCTTCCAAATATCCCTTTGCCAATTCCACAAGAACAGCCTTAGCGAAAGGCTTCTTGAAGGGAAAGATGTAACTCTGTGAGATGAATTAACAGAACACAGAGCAGTTTCTCAGAAAGCTTCTTTCCAGTTTTGAACGGAAGATATTTCCTTTTTCACCATAGCCCTCTATGGGCTTCCAAATATCCCTTTGCCAATTCCTCAAGAACAGCCTTAGCGAAAGGCTTCTTGAAGGGAAAGATGTAACTCTGTGAGATGAATTAACAGAACACAGAGCAGTTTCTCAGAAAGCTTCTTTCCAGTTTTGAACGGAAGATATTTCCTTTTTCACCATAGCCCTCTATGGGTTTCCAAATATCCCTTTGCCAATTCCACAAGAACAGCCTTAGCGAAAGGCTTCTTGAAGGGAAAGATGTAACTCTATGAGATGAATTAACAGAACACAGAGCAGTTTCTCAGAAAGCTTCTTTCCAGTTTTGAACGGAAGATATTTTCTTTTTCACCATAGCCCTCTATGGGCTTCCAAATATCCCTTTGCCAATTCCACAAGAGCAGCCTTAGCGAAAGGCTTCTTGAAGGGAAAGATGTAACTCTTTGAGATGAATTAACAGAACACAGAGCAGTTTCTCAGAAAGATTCTTTCCAGTTTTGAACAGAAGATATTTCCTTTTTCACCGTAGCCCTCTATGGGCTTCCAAATATCCCCTTGCCAATTCCACAAGAACAGCCTTAGCGAAAGGCTTCTTGAAGGGAAAGATGTAACTCTGTGAGATGAATTTACAGAATACAGAGCAGTTTCTCAGAAAGCTTCTTTCCAGTTTTGAACGGAAGATATTTCCTTTTTCACCATAGCCCTCTATGGGCTTCCAAATATCCCTTTGCCAATTCCACAAGAACAGCCTTAGCGAAAGGCTTCTTGAAGGGAAAGATGTAACTCTGTGAGATGAATTAACAGAACACAGAGCAGTTTCTCAGAAAGCTTCTTTCCAGTTTTGAACGGAAGATATTTCCTTTTTCACCATAGCCCTCTATGGGCTTCCAAATACCCCTTTGCCAATTCCACAAGAACAGCCTTAGCGAAAGGCTTCTTGAAGGGAAAGATGTAACTCTGTGAGATGAATTAACAGAACACAGAGCAGTTTCTCAGAAAGCTTCTTTCCAGTTTTGAACGGAAGATATTTCCTTTTTCACCATAGCCCTCTATGGGCTTCCAAATATCCCTTTGCCAATTCCACAAGAACAGCCTTAGCGAAAGGCTTCTTGAAGGGAAAGATGTAACTCTGTGAGATGAATGAACAGAACACAGAGCAGTTTCTCAGAAAGCTTCTTACCAGTTTTGAACGGAAGATATTTCCTTTTTCACCGTAGCCCTCTATGGGCTTCCAAATATCCCTTTGCCAATTCCACAAGAACAGCCTTAGCGAAAGGCTTCTTGAAGGGAAAGATGTAACTCTGTGAGATGAATTAACAGAACACAGAGCAGTTTCACAGAAAGCTTCTTTCCAGTTTTGAACGGAAGATATTTCCTTTTTCACCATAGCCCTCTATGGGCTTCCAAATATCCCTTTGCCAATTCCACAAGAACAGCCTTAGCGAAAGGCTTCTTGAAGGGAAGGATGTAACTCTGTGAGATGAATGAACCGAACACAGAGCAGTTTCTCAGAAAGCTTCTTTCCAGTTTTGAACGGAAGATACTTCCTTTTTCACCATAGCCCTCTATGGGCTTCCAAATATCCCTTTGCCAATTCCACAAGAACAGCCTTAGCGAAAGGCTTCTTGAAGGGAAAGATGTAACTCTGTGAGATGAATGAACAGAACACAGAGCAGTTTCTCAGAAAGCTTCTTTCCAGTTTTGAACGGAAGATATTTCCTTTTTCACCATAGCCCTCTATGGGCTTCCAAATATCCCTTTGCCAATTCCACAAGAACAGCCTTAGCGAAAGGCTTCTTGAAGGGAAAGATGTAACTCTGTGAGATGAATTAACAGAACACAGAGCAGTTTCTCAGAAAGCTTCTTTCCAGTTTTGAACGGAAGATATTTCCTTTTTCACCATAGCCCTCTATGGGCTTCCAAATATCCCTTTGCCAATTACACAAGAACAGCCTTAGCGAAAGTCTTCTTGAAGGGAAAGATGTAACTCTGTGAGATGAATGAACAGAACACAGAGCAGTTTCTCAGAAAGCTTCTTTCCAGTTTTGAACGGAAGATATTTCCTTTTTCACCATAGCCCTCTATGGGCTTCCAAATATCCCTTTGCCAATTCCACAAGAACAGCCTTAGCGAAAGGCTTCTTGAAGGGAAAGATGTAACTCTGTGAGATGAATGAACAGAACACAGAGCAGTTTCTCAGAAAGCTTCTTTCCAGTTTTGAACGTAAGATATTTCCTTTTTCACCATAGCCCTCTTTGGGCTTCCAAATATCCCTTTGCCAATCCCACAAGAACAGCCTTAGCGAAAGGCTTCTTGAAGGGAAAGATGTAACTCTGTGAGATGAATGAACAGAACACAGAGCAGTTTCTCAGAAAGATTCTTTCCAGTTTTGAACGGAAGATATTTCCTTTTTCACCATAGCCCTCTATGGGCTTCCAAATATCCCTTTGCCAATTCCACAAGAACAGCCTTAGCGAAAGGCTTCTTGAAGGGAAAGATGTAACTCTGTGAGATGAATGAACAGAACACAGAGCAGTTTCTCAGAAAGCTTCTTTCCAGTTTTGAACGGAAGATATTTCCTTTTTCACCATAGCCCTCTATGGGCTTCCAAATATCCCTTTGCCAATTCCACAAGAACAGCCTTAGCGAAAGGCTTCTTGAAGGGAAAGATGTAACTCTGTGAGATGAATTATCAGAACACAGAGCAGTTTCTCAGAAAGCTTCTTTCCAGTTTTGAACGGAAGATATTTTCTTTTTCACCATAGCCCTCTATGGGCTTCCAAATATCCCTTTGCCAATTCCACAAGAACAGCCTTAGCTAAAGGCTTCTTGAAGGGAAAGATGTAACTCTGTGAGATGAATTAACAGAACACAGAGCAGTTTCTCAGAAAGCTTCTTTCGAGTTTTGAACCGAAGATACTTCCTTTTTCACCATAGCCCTCTATGGGCTTCCAAATATCCCTTTGCCAATTCCACAAGAACAGCCTTAGCGAAAGGCTGCTTGAAGGGAAAGATGTAACTCTGTGAGATGAATTAACAGAACACAGAGCAGTTTCTCAGAAAGCTTCTTTCCAGTTTTGAACGGAAGATATTTCCTTTTTCACCATAGCCCTCTATGGGCTTCCAAATATCCCTTTGCCAATTCCACAAGAACAGCCTTAGCGAAAGTCTTCTTGAAGGGAAAGATGTAACTCTGTGAGATGAATGAACAGAACACTGAGCAGTTTCTCAGAAAGCTTCTTTCCAGTTTTGAACGGAAGATATTTCCTTTTTCACCATAGCCCTCTAAGGGCTTCCAAATATCCCTTTGCCAATTCCACAAGAACAGCCTTAGCGAAAGGCTTCTTGAAGGGAAAGATGTAACTCTGTGAGATGAATTAACAGAACACAGAGCAGATTCTCAGAAAGCTTCTTTCCAGTTTTGAACGGAAGATATTTCCTTTTTCACCTTAGCCCTCTATGGGCTTCCAAATATCCCTTTGCCAATTCCACAAGAACAGCCTTAGCGAAAGTCTTCTTGAAGGGAAAGATGTAAGTCTGTGAGATGAATTAACAGAACACAGAGCAGTTTCTCAGAAAGCTTCTTTCCAGTTTTGAACGGAAGATATTTCCTTTTTCACCATTGCCCTCTAAGGGCTTCCAAATATCCCTTTGCCAATTCCACAACAACAGCCTTAGCGAAAGGCTTCTTGAAGGGAAAGATGTAACTCTGTGAGATGAATTAACAGAACACAGAGCAGTTTCTCAGAAAGCTTCTTTCCAGTTTTGAACGGAAGATATTTCCTTTTTCACCATAGCCCTCTATGGGCTTCCAAATATCCCTTTGCCAATTTCACAAGAACAGCCTTAGCGAAAGGCTTCTTGAAGGGAAAGATGTAACTCTGTGAGATGAATTAACAGAACACAGAGCAGTTTCTCAGAAAGCTTCTTTCCAGTTTTGAACGGAAGATATTTCCTTTTTCACCATAGCCCTCTATGGGCTTCCAAATACCCCTTTGCCAATTCCACAAGAACAGCCTTAGCGAAAGGCTTCTTGAAGGGAAAGATGTAACTCTGTGAGATGAATTAACAGAACACAGAGCAGTTTCTCAGAAAGCTTCTTTCCAGTTTTGAACGGAAGATATTTCCTTTTTCACCATAGCCCTCTATGGGCTTCCAAATATCCCTTTGCCAATTCCACAAGAACAGCCTTAGCGAAAGGCTTCTTGAAGGGAAAGATGTAACTCTGTGAGATGAATTAACAGAACACAGAGCAGTTTCTCAGAAAGCTTCTTTCCAGTTTTGAACGGAAGATATTTCCTTTTTCACCATAGCCCTCTATGGGCTTCCAAATATCCCTTTGCCAATTCCACAAGAACAGCCTTAGCGAAAGGCTTCTTGAAGGGAAAGATGTAACACTGTGAGATGAATGAACAGAACACAGAGCAGTTTCTCAGAAAGCTTCTTTCCAGTTTTGAACGGAAGATATTTCCTTTTTCACCATAGCCCTCTATGGGCTTCCAAATATCCCTTTGCCAATTCCACAAGAACAGCCTTAGCGAAAGGCTTCTTGAAGGGAAAGATGTAACTCTGTGAGATGAATTAACAGAACACAGAGCAGTTTCTCAGAAAGCTTCTTTCCAGTTTTGAACGGAAGATATTTCCTTTTTCACCATAGCCCTCTATGGGCTTCCAAATATCCCTTTGCCAATTCCACAAGAACAGCCTTAGCGAAAGGCTTCTTGAAGGGAAAGATGTAACTCTGTGAGATGAATGAACAGAACACAGAGCAGTTTCTCAGAAAGCTTCTTTCCAGTTTTGAACGGAAGATATTTCCTTTTTCACCATAGCCCTCTTTGGGCTTCCAAATATCCCTTTGCCAATCCCACAAGAACAGCCTTAGCGAAAGGCTTCTTGAAGGGAAAGATGTAACTCTGTGAGATGAATGAACAGAACACAGAGCAGTTTCTCAGAAAGATTCTTTCCAGTTTTGAACGGAAGATATTTCCTTTTTCACCATAGCCCTCTATGGGCTTCCAAATATCCCTTTGCCAATTCCACAAGAACAGCCTTAGCGAAAGGCTTCTTGAAGGGAAAGATGTAACTCTGTGAGATGAATGAACAGAACACAGAGCAGTTTCTCAGAAAGCTTCTTTCCAGTTTTGAACGGAAGATATTTCCTTTTTCACCATAGCCCTCTATGGGCTTCCAAATATCCCTTTGCCAATTCCACAAGAACAGCCTTAGCGAAAGGCTTCTTGAAGGGAAAGATGTAACTCTGTGAGATGAATTAACAGAACACAGAGCAGATTCTCAGAAAGCTTCTTTCCAGTTTTGAACGGAAGATATTTCCTTTTTCACCTTAGCCCTCTATGGGCTTCCAAATATCCCTTTGCCAATTCCACAAGAACAGCCTTAGCGAAAGTCTTCTTGAAGGGAAAGATGTAACTCTGTGAGATGAATTAACAGAACACAGAGCAGTTTCTCAGAAAGCTTCTTTCCAGTTTTGAACGGAAGATATTTCCTTTTTCACCATAGCCCTCTAAGGGCTTCCAAATATCCCTTTGCCAATTCCACAAGAACAGCCTTAGCGAAAGGCTTCTTGAAGGGAAAGATGTAACTCTGTGAGATGAATGAACAGAACACAGAGCAGTTTCTCAGAAAGATTCTTTCCAGTTTTGAACGGAAGATATTTCCTTTTTCACCATAGCCCTCTATGGGCTTCCAAATATCCCTTTGCCAATTCCACAAGAACAGCCTTAGCGAAAGGCTTCTTGAAGGGAAAGATGTAACTCTGTGAGATGAATTAACAGAACACAGAGCAGTTTCTCAGAAAGCTTCTTTCCAGTTTTGAACGGAAGATATTTCCTTTTTCACCATAGCCCTCTATGGGCTTCCAAATATCCCTTTGCCAATTCCTCAAGAACAGCCTTAGCGAAAGGCTTCTTGAAGGGAAAGATGTAACTCTGTGAGATGAATTAACAGAACACAGAGCAGTTTCTCAGAAAGCTTCTTTCCAGTTTTGAACGGAAGATATTTCCTTTTTCACCATAGCCCTCTATGGGTTTCCAAATATCCCTTTGCCAATTCCACAAGAACAGCCTTAGCGAAAGGCTTCTTGAAGGGAAAGATGTAACTCTGTGAGATGAATTAACAGAACACAGAGCAGTTTCTCAGAAAGCTTCTTTCCAGTTTTGAACGGAAGATATTTCCTTTTTCACCATAGCCCTCTATGGGCTTCGAAATATCCCTTTGCCAATTCCACAAGAGCAGCCTTAGCGAAAGGCTTCTTGAAGGGAAAGATGTAACTCTGTGAGATGAATTAACAGAACACAGAGCAGTTTCTCAGAAAGCTTCTTTCCAGTTTTGAACGGAAGATATTTCCTTTTTCACCGTAGCCCTCTATGGGCTTCCAAATATCCCTTTGCCAATTCCACAAGAACAGCCTTAGCGAAAGGCTTCTTGAAGGGAAAGATGTAACTCTGTGAGATGAATTAACAGAACACAGAGCAGTTTCTCAGAAAGCTTCTTTCCAGTTTTGAACGGAAGATATTTTCTTTTTCACCATAGCCCTCTATGGGCTTCCAAATATCCCTTTGCCAATTCCACAAGAACAGCCTTAGCTAAAGGCTTCTTGAAGGGAAAGATGTAACTCTGTGAGATGAATTAACAGAACACAGAGCAGTTTCTCAGAAAGCTTCTTTCGAGTTTTGAACCGAAGATACTTCCTTTTTCACCATAGCCCTCTATGGGCTTCCAAATATCCCTTTGCCAATTCCACAAGAACAGCCTTAGCGAAAGGCTGCTTGAAGGGAAAGATGTAACTCTGTGAGATGAATTAACAGAACACAGAGCAGTTTCTCAGAAAGCTTCTTTCCAGTTTTGAACGGAAGATATTTCCTTTTTCACCATAGCCCTCTATGGGCTTCCAAATATCCCTTTGCCAATTCCACAAGAACAGCCTTAGCGAAAGTCTTCTTGAAGGGAAAGATGTAACTCTGTGAGATGAATTAACAGAACACAGAGCAGTTTCTCAGAAAGCTTCTTTCCAGTTTTGAACGGAAGATATTTCCTTTTTCACCATAGCCCTCTAAGGGCTTCCAAATATCCCTTTGCCAATTCCACAAGAACAGCCTTAGCGAAAGGCTTCTTGAAGCGAAAGATGTAACTCTGTGAGATGAATTAACAGAGCACAGAGCAGTTTCTCAGAAAGCTTCTTTCCAGTTTTGAACGGAAGATATTTCCTTTTTCACCATAGCCCTCTATGGGCTTCCAAATATCCCTTTGCCAATTCCACAAGAACAGCCTTAGCGAAAGGCTTCTTGAAGGGAAAGATGTAACTCTGTGAGATGAATTATCAGAACACAGAGCAGTTTCTCAGAAAGCTTCTTTCCAGTTTTGAACGGAAGATATTTTCTTTTTCACCATAGCCCTCTATGGGCTTCCAAATATCCCTTTGCCAATTCCACAAGAACAGCCTTAGCTAAAGGCTTCTTGAAGGGAAAGATGTAACTCTGTGAGATGAATTAACAGAACACAGAGCAGTTTCTCAGAAAGCTTCTTTCCAGTTTTGAACGGAAGATATTTCCTTTTTCACCGTAGCCCTCTATGGGCTTCCAAATACCCCTTTGCCAATTCCACAAGAACAGCCTTAGCGAAAGACTTCTTGAAGGGAAAGATGTAACTCTGTGAGATGAATTAACAGAACACAGATCAGTTTCTCAGAAAGCTTCTTTCCAGTTTTGAACGGAAGATATTTCCTTTTTCACCGTAGCCCTCTATGGGCTTCCAAATATCCCTTTGCCAATTCCACAAGAACAGCCTTAGCGAAAGGCTTCTTGAAGGGAAAGATGTAACTCTGTGAGATGAATTAACAGAACACAGAGCAGTTTCTCAGAAAGCTTCTTTCCAGTTTTGAACGGAAGATATTTCCTTTTTCACCATAGCCCTCTATGGGCTTCCAAATATCCCTTTGCCAATTCCACAAGAACAGCCTTAGCGAAAGGCTTCTTGAAGGGAAAGATGTAACTCTGTGAGATGAATTAACAGAACACAGAGCAGTTTCTCAGAAAGCTTCTTTCCAGTTTTGAACGGAAGATATTTCCTTTTTCACCATAGCCCTCTATGGGCTTCCAAATATCCCTTTGCCAATTCCACAAGAACAGCCTTAGCGAAAGGCTTCTTGAAGGGAAAGATGTAACTCTGTGAGATGAATTAACAGAACACAGAGCAGTTTCTCAGAAAGCTTCTTTCCAGTTTTGAACGGAAGATATTTCCTTTTTCACCATAGCCCTCTATGGGCTTCCAAATATCCCTTTGCCAATTCCACAAGAACAACCTTAGCGAAAGGCTTCTTGAAGGGAAAGATGTAACTCTGTGAGATGAATGAACAGAACACAGAGCAGTTTCTCAGAAAGCTTCTTTCCAGTTTTGAACGGAAGATATTTCCTTTTTCACCATAGCCCTCTTTGGGCTTCCAAATATCCCTTTGCCAATCCCACAAGAACAGCCTTAGCGAAAGGCTTCTTGAAGGGAAAGATGTAACTCTGTGAGATGAATGAACAGAACACAGAGCAGTTTCTCAGAAAGATTCTTTCCAGTTTTGAACGGAAGATATTTCCTTTTTCACCATAGCCCTCTATGGGCTTCCAAATATCCCTTTGCCAATTCCACAAGAACAGCCTTAGCGAAAGGCTTCTTGAAGGGAAAGATGTAACTCTGTGAGATGAATGAACAGAACACAGAGCAGTTTCTCAGAAAGCTTCTTTCCAGTTTTGAACGGAAGATATTTCCTTTTTCACCATAGCCCTCTATGGGCTTCCAAATATCCCTTTGCCAATTCCACAAGAACAGCCTTAGCGAAAGGCTTCTTGAAGGGAAAGATGTAACTCTGTGAGATGAATGAACAGAACACAGAGCAGATTCTCAGAAAGCTTCTTTCCAGTTTTGAACGGAAGATATTTCCTTTTTCACCTTAGCCCTCTATGGGCTTCCAAATATCCCTTTGCCAATTCCACAAGAACAGCCTTAGCGAAAGTCTTCTTGAAGGGAAAGATGTAACTCTGTGAGATGAATTAACAGAACACAGAGCAGTTTCTCAGAAAGCTTCTTTCCAGTTTTGAACGGAAGATATTTCCTTTTTCACCATAGCCCTCTAAGGGCTTCCAAATATCCCTTTGCCAATTCCACAAGAACAGCCTTAGCGAAAGGCTTCTTGAAGGGAAAGATGTAACTCTGTGAGATGAATGAACAGAACACAGAGCAGTTTCTCAGAAAGATTCTTTCCAGTTTTGAACGGAAGATATTTCCTTTTTCACCATAGCCCTCTATGGGCTTCCAAATATCCCTTTGCCAATTCCACAAGAACAGCCTTAGCGAAAGGCTTCTTGAAGGGAAAGATGTAACTCTGTGAGATGAATTAACAGAACACAGAGCAGTTTCTCAGAAAGCTTCTTTCCAGTTTTGAACGGAAGATATTTCCTTTTTCACCATAGCCCTCTATGGGCTTCCAAATATCCCTTTGCCAATTCCTCAAGAACAGCCTTAGCGAAAGGCTTCTTGAAGGGAAAGATGTAACTCTGTGAGATGAATTAACAGAACACAGAGCAGTTTCTCAGAAAGCTTCTTTCCAGTTTTGAACGGAAGATATTTCCTTTTTCACCATAGCCCTCTATGGGTTTCCAAATATCCCTTTGCCAATTCCACAAGAACAGCCTTAGCGAAAGGCTTCTTGAAGGGAAAGATGTAACTCTGTGAGATGAATTAACAGAACACAGAGCAGTTTCTCAGAAAGCTTCTTTCCAGTTTTGAACGGAAGATATTTCCTTTTTCACCATAGCCCTCTATGGGCTTCCAAATATCCCTTTGCCAATTCAACAAGAGCAGCCTTAGCGAAAGGCTTCTTGAAGGGAAAGATGTAACTCTGTGAGATGAATTAACAGAACACAGAGCAGTTTCTCAGAAAGCTTCTTTCCAGTTTTGAACGGAAGATATTTCCTTTTTCACCGTAGCCCTCTATGGGCTTCCAAATATCCCTTTGCCAATTCCACAAGAACAGCCTTAGCGAAAGGCTTCTTGAAGGGAAAGATGTAACTCTGTGAGATGAATTAACAGAACACAGAGCAGTTTCACAGAAAGCTTCTTTCCACTTTTGAACGGAAGATATTTCCTTTTTCACCATAGCCCTCTATGGGCTTCCAAATATCCCTTTGCCAATTCCACAAGAACAGCCTTAGCGAAAGGCTTCTTGAAGGGAAAGATGTAACTCTGTGAGATGAATGAACAGAACACAGAGCAGTTTCTCAGAAAGCTTCTTTCCAGTTTTGAACGGAAGATATTTCCTTTTTCACCATAGCCCTCTATGGGCTTCCAAATATCCCTTTGCCAATTCCACAAGAACAGCCTTAGCGAAAGGCTTCTTGAAGGGAAAGATGTAACTCTGTGAGATGAATGAACAGAACACAGAGCAGTTTCTCAGAAAGCTTCTTTCCAGTTTTGAACGGAAGATATTTGCTTTTTCACCATAGCCCTCTATGGGCTTCCAAATATCCCTTTGCCAATTCCACAAGAACAGCCTTAGCGAAAGGATGCTTGAAGGGAAAGATGTAACTCTGTGAGATGAATTAACAGAACACAGAGCAGATTCTCAGAAAGCTTCTTTCCAGTTTTGAACGGAAGATATTTCCTTTTTCACCTTAGCCCTCTATGGGCTTCCAAATATCCCTTTGCCAATTCCACAAGAACAGCCTTAGCGAAAGTCTTCTTGAAGGGAAAGATGTAACTCTGTGAGATGAATTAACAGAACACAGAGCAGTTTCTCAGAAAGCTTCTTTCCAGTTTTGAACGGAAGATATTTCCTTTTTCACCATAGCCCTCTAAGGGCTTCCAAATATCCCTTTGCCAATTCCACAAAAACAGCATTAGCGAAAGGCTTCTTGAAGGGAAAGATGTAACTCTGTGAGATGAATTAACAGAACACAGAGCAGTTTCTCAGAAAGCTTCTTTCCAGTTTTGAACGGAAGATATTTCCTTTTTCACCATAGCCCTCTATGGGCTTCCAAATATCCCTTTGCCAATTCCACAAGAACAGCCTTAGCGAAAGGCTTCTTGAAGGGAAAGATGTAACTCTGTGAGATGAATTAACAGAACACAGAGCAGTTTCTCAGAAAGCTTCTTTCCAGTTTTGAACGGAAGATATTTCCTTTTTCACCATAGCCCTCTATGGGCTTCCAAATACCCCTTTGCCAATTCCACAAGAACAGCCTTAGCGAAAGGCTTCTTGAAGGGAAAGATGTAACTCTGTGAGATGAATGAACAGAACACAGAGCAGTTTCTCAGAAAGCTTCTTTCCAGTTTTGAACGGAAGATATTTCCTTTTTCACCATAGCCCTCTATGGGCTTCCAAATATCCCTTTGCCAATTCCACAAGAACAGCCTTGGCGAAAGGCTTCTTGAAGGGAAAGATGTAACTCTGTGAGATGAATGAACAGAACACAGAGCAGTTTCTCAGAAAGCTTCTTTCCAGTTTTGAACGGAAGATATTTCCTTTTTCACCGTAGCCCTCTTTGGGCTTCCAAATATCCCTTTGCCAATTCCACAAGAACAGCCTTAGCGAAAGGCTTCTTGAAGGGAAAGATGAAACTCTGTGAGATGAATTAACAGAACACAGAGCAGTTTCACAGAAAGCTTCTTTCCACTTTTGAACGGAAGATATTTCCTTTTTCACCATAGCCCTCTATGGGCTTCCAAATATCCCTTTGCCAATTCCACAAGAACAGCCTTAGCGAAAGGCTTCTTGAAGGGAAAGATGTAACTCTGTGAGATGAATGAACAGAACACAGAGCAGTTTCTCAGAAAGCTTCTTTCCAGTTTTGAACGGAAGATATTTCCTTTTTCACCATAGCCCTCTATGGGCTTCCAAATATCCCTTTGCCAATTCCACAAGAACAGCCTTAGCGAAAGGCTTCTTTAAGGGAAAGATGTAACTCTGTGAGATGAATGAACAGAACACAGAGCAGTTTCTCAGAAAGCTTCTTTCCAGTTTTGAACGGAAGATATTTGCTTTTTCACCATAGCCCTCTATGGGCTTCCAAATATCCCTTTGCCAATTCCACAAGAACAGCCTTAGCGAAAGGCTGCTTGAAGGGAAAGATGTAACTCTGTGAGATGAATTAACAGAACACAGAGCAGTTTCTCAGAAAGCTTCTTTCCAGTTTTGAACGGAAGATATTTCCTTTTTCACCATAGCCCTCTATGGGCTTCCAAATATCCCTTTGCCAATTCCACAAGAACAGCCTTAGCGAAAGGCTTCTTGAAGGGAAAGATGTAACTCTGTGAGATGAATTAACAGAACACAGAGCAGTTTCTCAGAAAGCTTCTTTCCAGTTTTGAACGGAAGATATTTCCTTTTTCACCATAGCCCTCTATGGGCTTCCAAATATCCCTTTGCCAATTCCACAAGAACAGCCTTAGCGAAAGGCTTCTTGAAGGGAAAGATGTAACTCTGTGAGATGAATGAACAGAACACAGAGCAGTTTCTCAGAAAGCTTCTTTCCAGTTTTGAACGGAAGATATTTCCTTTATCACCATAGCCCTCTATGGGCTTCCAAATATCCCTTTGCCAATTCCACAAGAACAGCCTTAGCGAAAGGCTTCTTGAAGGGAAAGATGTAACTCTGTGAGATGAATTATCAGAACACAGAGCAGTTTCTCAGAAAGCTTCTTTCCAGTTTTGAACGGAAGATATTTTCTTTTTCACCATAGCCCTCTATGGGCTTCCAAATATCCCTTTGCCAATTCCACAAGAACAGCCTTAGCTGAAGGCTTCTTGAAGGGAAAGATGTAACTCTGTGAGATGAATTAACAGAACACAGAGCAGTTTCTCAGAAAGCTTCTTTCGAGTTTTGAACCGAAGATACTTCCTTTTTCACCATAGCCCTCTATGGGCTTCCAACTATCCCTTTGCCAATTCCACAAGAACAGCCTTAGCGAAAGGCTGCTTGAAGGGAAAGATGTAACTCTGTGAGATGAATTAACAGAACACAGAGCAGTTTCTCAGAAAGCTTCTTTCCAGTTTTGAACGGAAGATATTTCCTTTTTCACCATAGCCCTCTATGGGCTTCCAAATATCCCTTTGCCAATTCCACAAGAACAGCCTTAGCGAAAGTCTTCTTGAAGGGAAAGATGTAACTCTGTGAGATGAATTAACAGAACACAGAGCAGTTTCTCAGAAAGCTTCTTTCCAGTTTTGAACGGAAGATATTTCCTTTTTCACCATAGCCCTCTATGGGCTTCCAAATATCCCTTTGCCAATTCCACAAGAACAGACTTAGCGAAAGGCTTCTTGAAGGGAAAGATGTAACTCTGTGAGATGAATTTACAGAACACAGAGCAGATTCTCAGAAAGCTTCTTTCCAGTTTTGAACGGAAGATATTTCCTTTTTCACCTTAGCCCTCTATGGGCTTCCAAATATCCCTTTGCCAATTCCACAAGAACAGCCTTAGCGAAAGTCTTCTTGAAGGGAAAGATGTAACTCTGTGAGATGAATTAACAGAACACAGAGCAGTTTCTCAGAAAGCTTCTTTCCAGTTCTGAACGGAAGATATTTCCTTTTTCACCATAGCCCTCTAAGGGCTTCCAAATATCCCTTTGCCAATTCCACAAGAACAGCCTTAGCGAAAGGCTTCTTGAAGGGAAAGATGTAACTCTGTGAGATGAATTAACAGAACACAGAGCAGTTTCTCAAAAAGCTTCTTTCCAGTTTTGAACGGAAGATATTTCCTTTTTCACCATAGCCCTCTATGGGCTTCCAAATATCCCTTTGCCAATTCCACAAGAACAGCCTTAGCGAAAGGCTTCTTGAAGGGAAAGATGTAACTCTGTGAGATGAATTAACAGAACACAGAGCAGTTTCTCAGAAAGCTTCTTTCCAGTTTTGAACGGAAGATATTTCCTTTTTCACCGTAGCCCTCTATGGGCTTCCAAATATCCCTTTGCCAATTCCACAAGAACAGCCTTAGCGAAAGGCTTCTTGAAGGGAAAGATGTAACTCTGTGAGATGAATGAACAGAACACAGAGCAGTTTCTCAGAAAGCTTCTTTCCAGTTTTGAACGGAAGGTATTTCCTTTTTCACCATAGCCCTCTATGGGCTTCCAAATATCCCTTTGCCAATTCCACAAGAACATCCTTAGCGAAAGGCTTCTTGAAGGGAAAGATGTAACTCTGTGAGATGAATTAACAGAACACAGAGCAGTTTCTCAGAAAGCTTCTTTCCAGTTTTGAACGGAAGATATTTCCTTTTTCACCATAGCCCTCTATGGGCTTCCAAATACCCCTTTGCCAATTCCACAAGAACAGCCTTAGCGAAAGGCTTCTTGAAGGGAAAGATGTAACTCTGTGAGATGAATGAACAGAACACAGAGCAGTTTCTCAGAAAGCTTCTTTCCAGTTTTGAACGGAAGATATTTCCTTTTTCACCATAGCCCTCTATGGGCTTCCAAATATCCCTTTGCCAATTCCACAAGAACAGCCTTAGCGAAAGGCTTCTTGAAGGGAAATATGTATCTCTGTGAGATGAATGAACAGAACACAGAGCAGTTTCTCAGAAAGCTTCTTTCCAGTTTTGAACGGAAGATATTTCCTTTTTCACCATAGCCCTCTATGGGCTTCCAAATATCCCTTTGCCAATTCCACAAGAACAGCCTTAGCGAAAGGCTTCTTGAAGGGAAAGATGTAACTCTGTGAGATGAATTAACAGAACACAGAGCAGTTTCTCAGAAAGCTTCCTTCCAGTTTTGAACGGAAGATATTTCCTTTTTCACCATAGCCCTCTATGGGCTTCCAAATATCCCTTTGCCAATTCCTCAAGAACAGCCTTAGCGAAAGGCTTCTTGAAGGGAAAGATGTAACTCTGTGAGATGAATTATCAGAACACAGAGCAGTTTCTCAGAAAGCTTCTTTCCTGTTTTGAACGGAAGATATTTCCTTTTTCACCATAGCCCTCTATGGGTTTCCAAATATCCCTTTGCCAATTCCACAAGAGCAGCCTTAGCGAAAGGCTTCTTGAAGGGAAAGATGTAACTCTGTGAGATGAATTAACAGAACACAGAGCAGTTTCTCAGAAAGCTTCTTTCCAGTTTTGAACAGAAGATATTTCCTTTTTCACCGTAGCCCTCTATGGGCTTCCAAATATCCCTTTGCCAATTCCACAAGAACAGCCTTAGCGAAAGGCTTCTTGAAGGGAAAGATGTAACTCTGTGAGATGAATTAACAGAACACAGAGCAGTTTCTCAGAAAGCTTCTTTCCAGTTTTGAACGGAAGATATTTCCTTTTTCACCATAGCCCTCTATGGGCTTCCAAATATCCCTTTGCCAATTCCACAAGAACAGCCTTAGCGAAAGGCTTCTTGAAGGGAAAGATGTAACTCTGTGAGATGAATTATCAGAACACAGAGCAGTTTCTCAGAAAGCTTCTTTCCAGTTTTGAACGGAAGATATTTTCTTTTTCACCATAGCCCTCTATGGGCTTCCAAATATCCCTTTGCCAATTCCACAAGAACAGCCTTAGCGAAAGGCTTCTTGAAGGGAAAGATGTAACTCTGTGAGATGAATTAACAGAACACAGAGCAGATTCTCAGAAAGCTTCTTTCCAGTTTTGAACGGAAGATATTTCCTTTTTCACCTTAGCCCTCTATGGGCTTCCAAATATCCCTTTGCCAATTCCACAAGAACAGCCTTAGCGAAAGTCTTCTTGAAGGGAAAGATGTAACTCTGTGAGATGAATTAACAGAACACAGAGCAGTTTCTCAGAAAGCTTCTTTCCAGTTTGGAACGGAAGATATTTCCTTTTTCACCATAGCCCTCTAAGGGCTTCCAAATATCCCTTTGCCAATTCCACAAGAACAGCCTTAGCGAAAGGCTTCTTGAAGGGAAAGATGTAACTCTGTGAGATGAATTCACAGAACACAGAGCAGTTTCTCAGAAAGCTTCTTTCCAGTTTTGAACGGAAGATATTTCCTTTTTCACCATAGCCCTCTATGGGCTTCCAAATATCCCTTTGCCAATTCCACAAGAACAGCCTTAGCGAAAGGCTTCTTGAAGGGAAAGATGTAACTCTGTGAGATGAATTAACAGAACACAGAGCAGTTTCTCAGAAAGCTTCTTTCCAGTTTTGAATAGAAGATATTTCCTTTTTCACCGTAGCCCTCTATGGGCTTCCAAATATCCCTTTGCCAATTCCACAAGAACATCCTTAGCGAAAGGCTTCTTGAAGGGAAAGATGTAACTCTGTGAGATGAATTAACAGAACACAGAGCAGTTTCTCAGAAAGCTTCTTTCCAGTTTTGAACGGAAGATATTTCCTTTTTCACCATAGCCCTCTATGGGCTTCCAAATACCCCTTTGCCAATTCCACAAGAACAGCCTTAGCGAAAGGCTTCTTGAAGGGAAAGATGTAACTCTGTGAGATGAATTAACAGAACACAGAGCAGTTTCTCAGAAAGCTTCTTTCCAGTTTTGAACGGAAGATATTTCCTTTTTCACCATAGCCCTCTATGGGCTTCCAAATATCCCTTTGCCAATTCCACAAGAACAGCCTTAGCGAAAGGCTTCTTGAAGGGAAAGATGTAACTCTGTGAGATGAATGAACAGAACACAGAGCAGTTTCTCAGAAAGCTTCTTTCCAGTTTTGAACGGAAGATATTTCCTTTTTCACCATAGCCCTCTATGGGCTTCCAAATATCCCTTTGCCAATTCCACAAGAACAGCCTTAGCGAAAGGCTTCTTGAAGGGAAAGATGTAACTCTGTGAGATGAATGAACAGAACACAGAGCAGTTTCTCAGAAAGCTTCTTTCCAGTTTTGAACGGAAGATATTTCCTTTTTCACCATAGCCCTCTATGGGCTTCCAAATATCCCTTTGCCAATTCCACAAGAACAGCCTTAGCGAAAGGCTTCTTGAAGGGAAAGATGTAACTCTGTGAGATGAATTAACAGAACACAGAGCAGTTTCTCAGAAAGCTTCTTTCCAGTTTTGAACGGAAGATATTTCCTTTTTCACCATAGCCCTCTATGGGCTTCCAAATATCCCTTTGCCAATTCCACAAGAACAGCCTTAGCGAAAGGCTTCTTGAAGGGAAAGATGTAACTCTGTGAGATGAATGAAGAGAACACAGAGCAGTTTCTCAGAAAGCTTCTTTCCAGTTTTGAACGGAATATATTTCCTTTTTCACCATAGCCCTCTATGGGCTTCCAAATATCCCTTTGCCAATTCCACAAGAACAGCCTTAGCGAAAGGCTTCTTGAAGGGAAAGATGTAACTCTGTGAGATGAATGAACAGAACACAGAGCAGTTTCTCAGAAAGCTTCTTTCCAGTTTTGAACGGAAGATATTTCCTTTTTCACCATAGCCCTCTTTGGTCTTCCAAATATCCCTTTGCCAATCCCACAAGAACAGCCTTAGCGAAAGGCTTCTTGAAGGGAAAGATGTAACTCTGTGAGATGAATGAACAGAACACAGAGCAGTTTCTCAGAAAGATTCTTTCCAGTTTTGAACGGAAGATATTTCCTTTTTCACCATAGCCCTCTATGGGCTTCCAAATATCCCTTTGCCAATTCCACAAGAACAGCCTTAGCGAAAGGCTTCTTGAAGGGAAAGATGTAACTCTGTGAGATGAATGAACAGAACACAGAGCAGTTTCTCAGAAAGCTTCCTTCCAGTTTTGAACGGAAGATATTTCCTTTTTCACCATAGCCCTCTATGGGCTTCCAAATATCCCTTTGCCAATTCCACAAGAACAGCCTTAGCGAAAGGCTTCTTGAAGGGAAAGATGTAACTCTGTGAGATGAATTAACAGAACACAGAGCAGTTTCTCAGAAAGCTTCTTTCCAGTTTTGAACGGAAGATATTTCCTTTTTCACCATAGCCCTCTATGGGCTTCCAAATATCCCTTTGCCAATTCCACAAGAACAGCCTTAGCGAAAGGCTTCTTGAAGGGAAAGATGTAACTCTGTGAGATGAATTATCAGAACACAGAGCAGTTTCTCAGAAAGCTTCTTTCCAGTTTTGAACGGAAGATATTTTCTTTTTCACCATAGCCCTCTATGGGCTTCCAAATATCCCTTTGAAAATTCCACAAGAACAGCCTTAGCTAAAGGCTTCTTGAAGGGAAAGATGTAACTCTGTGAGATGAATTAACAGAACACAGAGCAGTTTCTCAGAAAGCTTCTTTCGAGTTTTGAACGGAAGATACTTCCTTTTTCACCATAGCCCTCTATGGGCTTCAAAATATCCCTTTGCCAATTCCACAAGAACAGCCTTAGCGAAAGGCTTCTTGAAGGGAAAGATGTAACTCTGTGAGATGAATTAACAGAACACAGAGCAGTTTCTCAGAAAGCTTCTTTCCAGTTTTGAACAGAAGATATTTCCTTTTTCACCATAGCCCTCTATGGGCTTCCAAATATCCCTTTGCCAATTCCACAAGAACAGCCTTAGCGAAAGGCTTCTTGAAGGGAAAGATGTAACTCTGTGAGATGAATTAACAGAACACAGAGCAGTTTCTCAGAAAGCTTCTTTCCAGTTTTGAACGGAAGATATTTCCTTTTTCACCATAGCCCTCTATGGGCTTCCAAATATCCCTTTGCCAATTCCACAAGAACATCCTTATCGAAAGGCTTCTTGAAGGGAAAGATGTAACTCTGTGAGATGAATTAACAGAACACAGAGCAGTTTCTCTGAAAGCTTCTTTCCAGTTTTGAACGGAAGATATTTCCTTTTTCACCATAGCCCTCTATGGGCTTCCAAATACCCCTTTGCCAATTCCACAAGAACAGCCTTAGCGAAAGGCTTCTTGAAGGGAAAGATGTAACTCTGTGAGATGAATTAACAGAACACAGAGCAGTTTCTCAGAAAGCTTCTTTCCAGTTTTGAACGGAAGATATTTCCTTTTTCACCATAGCCCTCTATGGGCTTCCAAATATCCCTTTGCCAATTCCACAAGAACAGCCTTAGCGAAAGGCTTCTTGAAGGGAAATATGTATCTCTGTGAGATGAATGAACAGAACACAGAGCAGTTTCTCAGAAAGCTTCTTTCCAGTTTTGAACGGAAGATATTTCCTTTTTCAACATAGCCCTCTATGGGCTTCCAAATATCCCTTTGCCAATTCCACAAGAACAGCCTTAGCGAAAGGCTTCTTGAAGGGAAAGATGTAACTCTGTGAGATGAATTAACAGAACACAGAGCAGTTTCTCAGAAAGCTTCTTTCCAGTTTTGAACGGAAGATATTTCCTTTTTCACCATAGCCCTCTTTGGGCTTCCAAATATCCCTTTGCCAATCCCACAAGAACAGCCTTAGCGAAAGGCTTCTTGAAGGGAAAGATGTAACTCTGTGAGATGAATGAACAGAACACAGAGCAGTTTCTCAGAAAGATTCTTTCCAGTTTTGAACGGAAGATATTTCCTTTTTCACCATAGCGCTCTATGGGCTTCCAAATATCCCTTTGACAATTCCACAAGAACAGCCTTAGCGAAAGGCTTCTTGAAGGGAAAGATGTAACTCTGTGAGATGAATGAACAGAACACAGAGCAGTTTCTCAGAAAGCTTCTTTCCAGTTTTGAACGGAAGATATTTCCTTTTTCACCATAGCCCTCTATGGGCTTCCAAATATCCCTTTGCCAATTCCACAAGAACAGCCTTAGCGAAAGGCTTCTTGAAGGGAAAGATGTAACTCTGTGAGATGAATTATCAGAACACAGAGCAGTTTCTCAGAAAGCTTCTTTCCAGTTTTGAACGGAAGATATTTTCTTTTTCACCATAGCCCTCTATGGGCTTCCAAATATCTCTTTGCCAATTCCACAAGAACAGCCTTAGCTAAAGGCTTCTTGAAGGGAAAGATGTAACTCTGTGAGATGAATTAACAGAACACAGAGCAGTTTCTCAGAAAGCTTCTTTCGAGTTTTGAACGGAAGATACTTCCTTTTTCACCATAGCCCTCTATGGGCTTCCAAATATCCCTTTGCCAATTCCACAAGAACAGCCTTAGCGAAAGGCTTCTTGAAGGGAAAGATGTAACTCTGTGAGATGAATTAACAGAACACAGAGCAGTTTCTCAGAAAGCTTCTTTCCAGTTTTGAACGGAAGATATTTCCTTTTTCACCATAGCCCTCTATGGGCTTCCAAATATCCCTTTGCCAATTCCACAAGAACAGCCTTAGCGAAAGGCTTCTTGAAGGGAAAGATGTAACTCTGTGAGATGAATTAACAGAACACAGAGCAGTTTCTCAGAAAGCTTCTTTCCAGTTTTGAACGGAAGATATTTCGTTTTTCACCATAGCCCTCTATGGGCTTCCAAATATCCCTTTGCCAATTCCACAAGAACATCCTTAGCGAAAGGCTTCTTGAAGGGAAAGATGTAACTCGGTGAGATGAATTAACAGAACACAGAGCAGTTTCTCAGAAAGCTTCTTTCCAGTTTTGAACGGAAGATATTTCCTTTTTCACCATAGCCCTCTATGGGCTTCCAAATACCCCTTTGCCAATTCCACAAGAACAGCCTTAGCGAAAGGCTTCTTGAAGGGAAAGATGTAACTCTGTGAGATGAATTAACAGAACACAGAGCAGTTTCTCAGAAAGCTTCTTTCCAGTTTTGAACGGAAGATATTTCCTTTTTCACCATAGCCCTCTATGGGCTTCCAAATATCCCTTTGCCAATTCCACAAGAACAGCCTTAGCGAAAGGCTTCTTGAAGGGAAAGATGTAACTCTGTGAGATGAATTAACAGAACACAGAGCAGTTTCTCAGAAAGCTTCTTTCCAGTTTTGAAAGGAAGATATTTTCTTTTTCACCATAGCCCTCTAAGGGCTTCCAAATATCCCTTTGCAAATTCCACAAGAACAGCCTTAGCTAAAGGCTTCTTGAAGGGAAAGATGTAACTCTGTGAGATGAATTAACAGAACACAGAGCAGTTTCTCAGAAAGCTTCTTTCGAGTTTTGAACGGAAGATACTTCCTTTTTCACCACAGCCCTCTATGGGCTTCCAAATATCCCTTTGCCAATTCCACAAGAACAGCCTTAGCGAAAGGCTTCTTGAAGGGAAAGATGTAACTCTGTGAGATGAATTAACAGAACACAGAGCAGATTCTCAGAAAGCTTCTTTCCAGTTTTGAACGGAAGATATTTCCTTTTTCACCTTAGCCCTCTATGGGCTTCCAAATATCCCTTTGCCAATTCCACAAGAACAGCCTTAGCGAAAGGCTTCTTGAAGGGAAAGATGTAACTCTGTGAGATGAATTAACAGAACACAGAGCAGTTTCTCAGAAAGCTTCTTTCCAGTTTTGAACGGAAGATATTTCCTTTTTCACATAGCCCTCAAAGGGCTTCCAAATATCCCTTTGCCAATTCCACAAGAACAGCCTTAGGGAAAAGCTTCTTGAAGGGAATGATGTAACTCAGTGAGATGAATTAACAGAACACAGAGCAGTTTCTCAGAAAGCTTCTTTCCAGTTTTGAACGGAAGATATTTCCTTTTTCACCATAGCCCTCTATGGGCTTCCAAATATCCCTTTGCCAATTCCACAAGAAAAGCCTTAGCGAAAGGCTTCTTGAAGGGAAAGATGTAACTCTGTGAGATGAATTAACAGAACACAGAGCAGTTTCTCAGAAAGCTTCTTTCCAGTTTTGAACAGAAGAAATTTCCTTTTTCACCGTAGCCCTCTATGGGCTTCCAAATATCCCTTTGCCAATTCCACAAGAACAGCCTTAGCGAAAGGCTTCTTGAAGGGAAAGATGTAACTCTGTGAGATGAATGAACAGAACACAGAGCAGTTTCTCAGAAAGCTTCTTTCCAGTTTTGAACGGAAGATATTTCCTTTTTCACCATAGCCCTCTATGGGCTTCCAAATATCCCTTTGCCAATTCCACAAGAACATCCTTAGCGAAAGGCTTCTTGAAGGGAAAGATGTAACTCTGTGAGATGAATTAACAGAACACAGAGCAGTTTCTCAGAAAGCTTCTTTCCAGTTTTGAACGGAAGATATTTCCTTTTTCACCATAGCCCTCTATGGGCTTCCAAATATCCCTTTGCCAATTCCACAAGAACAGCCTTAGCGAAAGGCTTCTTGAAGGGAAAGATGTAACTCTGTGAGATGAATTATCAGAACACAGAGCAGTTTCTCAGAAAGCTTCTTTCCAGTTTTGAACGGAAGATATTTTCTTTTTCACCATAGCCCTCTATGGGCTTCCAAATATCCCTTTGCCAATTCCACAAGAACAGCCTTAGCTAAAGGCTTCTTGAAGGGAAAGATGTAACTCTGTGAGATGAATTAACAGAACACAGAGCAGTTTCTCAGAAAGCTTCTTTCGAGTTTTGAACGGAAGATACTTCCTTTTTCACCATAGCCCTCTATGGGCTTCCAAATATCCCTTTGCCAATTCCACAAGAACAGCCTTAGCGAAAGGCTTCTTGAAGGGAAAGATGTAACTCTGTGAGATGAATGAACAGAACACAGAGCAGTTTCTCAGAAAGCTTCTTTCCAGTTTTGAACGGAAGATATTTCCTTTTTCACCATAGCCCTCTATGGGCTTCCAAATATCCCTTTGCCAATTCCACAAGAACAGCCTTAGCGAAAGGCTTCTTGAAGGGAAAGATGTAACTCTGTGAGATGAATGAACAGAACACAGAGCAGTTTCTCAGAAAGCTTCTTTCCAGTTTTGAACGGAAGATATTTCCTTTTTCACCATAGCCCTCTTTGGGCTTCCAAATATCCCTTTGCCAATTCCACAAGAACAGCCTTAGCGAAAGGCTTCTTGAAGGGAAATATGTAACTCTGAGAGATGAATTAACAGAACACAGAGCAGATTCTCAGAAAGCTTCTTTCCAGTTTTGAACGGAAGATATTTCCTTTTTCACCATAGCCCTCTATGGGCTTCCAAATATCCCTTTGCCAATTCCACAAGAACAGCCTTAGCGAAAGGCTTCTTGAAGGGAAAGATGTAACTCTGTGAGATGAATTAACAGAACACAGAGCAGTTTCTCAGAAAGATTCTTTCCAGTTTTGAACGGAAGATATTTCCTTTTTCACCATAGCCCTCTATGGGCTTCCAAATATCCCTTTGCCAATTCCACAAGAACAGCCTTAGCGAAAGGCTTCTTGAAGGGAAAGATGTAACTCTGTGAGATGAATTAACAGAACACAGAGCAGTTTCTCAGAAAGCTTCTTTCCAGTTTTGAACGGAAGATATTTCCTTTTTCACCATAGCCCTCTATGGGCTTCCAAATATCCCTTTGCCAATTCCACAAGAACAGCCTTAGCTAAAGGCTTCTTGAAGGGAAAGATGTAACTCTGTGAGATGAATTAACAGAACACAGAGCAGTTTCTCAGAAAGCTTCTTTCGAGTTTTGAACGGAAGATACTTCCTTTTTCACCATAGCCCTCTATGGGCTTCCAAATATCCCTTTGCCAATTCCACAAGAACAGCCTTAGCGAAAGGCTTCTTGAAGGGAAAGATGTAACTCTGTGAGATGAATGAACAGAACACAGAGCAGTTTCTCAGAAAGCTTCTTTCCAGTTTTGAACGGAAGATATTTCCTTTTTCACCATAGCCCTCTATGGGCTTCCAAATATCCCTTTGCCAATTCCACAAGAACAGCCTTAGCGAAAGGCTTCTTGAAGGGAAAGATGTAACTCTGTGAGATGAATGAACAGAACACAGAGCAGTTTCTCAGAAAGCTTCTTTCCAGTTTTGAACGGAAGATATTTCCTTTTTCACCATAGCCCTCTTTGGGCTTCCAAATATCCCTTTGCCAATTCCACAAGAACAGCCTTAGCGAAAGGCTTCTTGAAGGGAAATATGTAACTCTGAGAGATGAATTAACAGAACACAGAGCAGATTCTCAGAAAGCTTCTTTCCAGTTTTGAACGGAAGATATTTCCTTTTTCACCATAGCCCTCTATGGGCTTCCAAATATCCCTTTGCCAATTCCACAAGAACAGCCTTAGCGAAAGGCTTCTTGAAGGGAAAGATGTAACTCTGTGAGATGAATTAACAGAACACACAGCAGTTTCTCAGAAAGCTTCTTTCCAGTTTTGAACGGAAGATATTTCCCTTTTCACCATAGCCCTCTATGGGCTTCCAAATATCCCTTTGCCAATTCCACAAGAACAGCCTTAGCGAAAGGCTTCTTGAATGGAAAGATGTAACTCTGTGAGATGAATGAACAGAACACAGAGCAGTTTCTCAGAAAGCTTCTTTCCAGTTTTGAACGGAAGATATTTCCTTTTTCACCATAGCCCTCTATGGGCTTCCAAATATCCCTTTGCCAATTCCACAAGAACAGCCTTAGCGAAAGGCTTCTTGAAGGGAAAGATGTAACTCTGTGAGATGAATTAACAGAACACAGAGCAGTTTCTCAGAAAGCTTCTTTCCAGTTTTCAACGGAAGATATTTCCTTTTTCACCATAGCCCTCTATGGGCTTCCAAATATCCCTTTGCCAATTCCACAAGAACAGCCTTAGCGAAAGGCTTCTTGAAGGGAAAGATGTAACTCTGTGAGATGAATGAACAGAACACAGAGCAGTTTCTCAGAAAGCTTCTTTCCAGTTTTGAACGGAAGATATTTCCTTTTTCACCATAGCCCTCTATGGGCTTCCAAATATCCCTTTGCCAATTCCACAAGAACAGCCTTAGCGAAAGGCTTCTTGAAGGGAAAGATGTAACTCTGTGAGATGAATTAACAGAACACAGAGCAGTTTCTCAGAAAGCTTCTTTCCAGTTTTGAACGGAAGATATTTCCTTTTTCACCATAGCCCTCTATGGGCTTCCAAATATCCCTTTGCCAATTCCACAAGAACAGCCTTAGCGAAAGGCTTCTTGAAGGGAAAGATGTAACTCTGTGAGATGAATGAACAGAACACAGAGCAGTTTCTCAGAAAGCTTCTTTCCAGTTTTGAACGGAAGATATTTCCTTTTTCACCATAGCCCTCTTTGGTCTTCCAAATATCCCTTTGCCAATCCCACAAGAACAGCCTTAGCGAAAGGCTTCTTGAAGGGAAAGATGTAACTCTGTGAGATGAATGAACAGAACACAGAGCAGTTTCTCAGAAAGATTCTTTCCAGTTTTGAACGGAAGATATTTCCTTTTTCACCATAGCCCTCTATGGGCTTCCAAATATCCCTTTGCCAATTCCACAAGAACAGCCTTAGCGAAAGGCTTCTTGAAGGGAAAGATGTAACTCTGTGACATGAATTAACAGAACACAGAGCAGTTTCTCAGAAAGCTTCTTTCCAGTTTTGAACGGAAGATATTTCCTTTTTCACCATAGCCCTCTATGGGCTTCCAAATATCCCTTTGCCAATTCCACAAGAACAGCCTTAGCGAAAGGCTTCTTGAAGGGAAAGATGTAACTCTGTGAGATGAATTAACAGAACACAGAGCAGTTTCTCAGAAAGCTTCTTTCCAGTTTTGAACGGAAGATATTCCCTTTTTCACCATAGCCCTCTATGGGCTTCCAAATATCCCTTTTCCAATTCCACAAGAACAGCCTTAGCGAAAGGCTTCTTGAAGGGAAAGATGTAACTCTGTGAGATGAATTATCAGAACACAGAGCAGTTTCTCAGAAAGCTTCTTTCCAGTTTTGAACGGAAGATATTTTCTTTTTCACCATAGCCCTCTATGGGCTTCCAAATATCCCTTTGCCAATTCCACAAGAACAGCCTTAGCTAAAGGCTTCTTGAAGGGAAAGATGTAACTCTGTGAGATGAATTAACAGAACACAGAGCAGTTTCTCAGAAAGCTTCTTTCGAGTTTTGAACGGAAGATATTTCCTTTTTCACCATAGCCCTCTATGGGCTTCCAAATATCCCTTTGCCAATTCCACAAGAACAGCCTTAGCGAAAGGCTTCTTGAAGGGAAAGATGTAACTCTGTGAGATGAATTAACAGAACACAGAGCAGTTTCTCAGAAAGCTTCTTTCCAGTTTTGAACGGAAGATATTTCCTTTTTCACCATAGCCCTCTATGGGCTTCCAAATATCCCTTTGCCAATTCCACAAGAACAGCCTTAGCGAAAGGCTTCTTGAAGGGAAAGATGTAACTCTGTGAGATGAATTAACAGAACACAGAGCAGTTTCTCAGAAAGCTTCTTTCCAGTTTTGAACAGAAGATATTTCCTTTTTCACCGTAGCCCTCTATGGGCTTCCAAATATCCCTTTGCCAATTCCACAAGAACAGCCTTAGCGAAAGGCTTCTTGAAGGGAAAGATGTAACTCTGTGAGATGAATTAACAGAACACAGAGCAGTTTCTCAGAAAGCTTCTTTCCAGTTTTGAACGGAAGATATTTCCTTTTTCACCATAGCCCTCTATGGGCTTCCAAATATCCCTTTGCCAATTCCACAAGAACATCCTTATCGAAAGGCTTCTTGAAGGGAAAGATGTAACTCTGTGAGATGAATTAACAGAACACAGAGCAGTTTCTCAGAAAGCTTCTTTCCAGTTTTGAACGGAAGATATTTCCTTTTTCACCATAGCCCTCTATGGGCTTCCAAATACCCCTTTGCCAATTCCACAAGAACAGCCTTAGCGAAAGGCTTCTTGAAGGGAAAGATGTAACTCTGTGAGATGAATTAACAGAACACAGAGCAGTTTCTCAGAAAGCTTCTTTCCAGTTTTGAACGGAAGATATTTCCTTTTTCACCATAGCCCTCTATGGGCTTCCAAATATCCCTTTGCCAATTCCACAAGAACAGCCTTAGCGAAAGGCTTCTTGAAGGGAAATATGTATCTCTGTGAGATGAATGAACAGAACACAGAGCAGTTTCTCAGAAAGCTTCTTTCCAGTTTTGAACGGAAGATATTTCCTTTTTCAACATAGCCCTCTATGGGCTTCCAAATATCCCTTTGCCAATTCCACAAGAACAGCCTTAGCGAAAGGCTTCTTGAAGGGAAAGATGTAACTCTGTGAGATGAATTAACAGAACACAGAGCAGTTTCTCAGAAAGCTTCTTTCCAGTTTTGAACGGAAGATATTTCCTTTTTCACCATAGCCCTCTTTGGGCTTCCAAATATCCCTTTGCCAATCCCACAAGAACAGCCTTAGCGAAAGGCTTCTTGAAGGGAAAGATGTAACTCTGTGAGATGAATGAACAGAACACAGAGCAGTTTCTCAGAAAGATTCTTTCCAGTTTTGAACGGAAGATATTTCCTTTTTCACCATAGCGCTCTATGGGCTTCCAAATATCCCTTTGCCAATTCCACAAGAACAGCCTTAGCGAAAGGCTTCTTGAAGGGAAAGATGTAACTCTGTGAGATGAATGAACAGAACACAGAGCAGTTTCTCAGAAAGCTTCTTTCCAGTTTTGAACGGAAGATATTTCCTTTTTCACCATAGCCCTCTATGGGCTTCCAAATATCCCTTTGCCAATTCCACAAGAACAGCCTTAGCGAAAGGCTTCTTGAAGGGAAAGATGTAACTCTGTGAGATGAATTATCAGAACACAGAGCAGTTTCTCAGAAAGCTTCTTTCCAGTTTTGAACGGAAGATATTTTCTTTTTCACCATAGCCCTCTATGGGCTTCCAAATATCTCTTTGCCAATTCCACAAGAACAGCCTTAGCTAAAGGCTTCTTGAAGGGAAAGATGTAACTCTGTGAGATGAATTAACAGAACACAGAGCAGTTTCTCAGAAAGCTTCTTTCGAGTTTTGAACGGAAGATACTTCCTTTTTCACCATAGCCCTCTATGGGCTTCCAAATATCCCTTTGCCAATTCCACAAGAACAGCCTTAGCGAAAGGCTTCTTGAAGGGAAAGATGTAACTCTGTGAGATGAATTAACAGAACACAGAGCAGTTTCTCAGAAAGCTTCTTTCCAGTTTTGAACGGAAGATATTTCCTTTTTCACCATAGCCCTCTATGGGCTTCCAAATATCCCTTTGCCAATTCCACAAGAACAGCCTTAGCGAAAGGCTTCTTGAAGGGAAAGATGTAACTCTGTGAGATGAATTAACAGAACACAGAGCAGTTTCTCAGAAAGCTTCTTTCCAGTTTTGAACGGAAGATATTTCCTTTTTCACCATAGCCCTCTATGGGCTTCCAAATATCCCTTTGCCAATTCCACAAGAACATCCTTAGCGAAAGGCTTCTTGAACGGAAAGATGTAACTCGGTGAGATGAATTAACAGAACACAGAGCAGTTTCTCAGAAAGCTTCTTTCCAGTTTTGAACGGAAGATATTTCCTTTTTCACCATAGCCCTCTATGGGCTTCCAAATACCCCTTTGCCAATTCCACAAGAACAGCCTTAGCGAAAGGCTTCTTGAAGGGAAAGATGTAACTCTGTGAGATGAATTAACAGAACACAGAGCAGTTTCTCAGAAAGCTTCTTTCCAGTTTTGAACGGAAGATATTTCCTTTTTCACCATAGCCCTCTATGGGCTTCCAAATATCCCTTTGCCAATTCCACAAGAACAGCCTTAGCGAAAGGCTTCTTGAAGGGAAAGATGTAACTCTGTGAGATGAATTAACAGAACACAGAGCAGTTTCTCAGAAAGCTTCTTTCCAGTTTTGAACGGAAGATATTTTCTTTTTCACCATAGCCCTCTAAGGGCTTCCAAATATCCCTTTGCAAATTCCACAAGAACAGCCTTAGCTAAAGGCTTCTTGAAGGGAAAGATGTAACTCTGTGAGATGAATTAACAGAACACAGAGCAGTTTCTCAGAAAGCTTCTTTCGAGTTTTGAACGGAAGATACTTCCTTTTTCACCACAGCCCTCTATGGGCTTCCAAATATCCCTTTGCCAATTCCACAAGAACAGCCTTAGCGAAAGGCTTCTTGAAGGGAAAGATGTAACTCTGTGAGATGAATTAACAGAACACAGAGCAGATTCTCAGAAAGCTTCTTTCCAGTTTTGAACGGAAGATATTTCCTTTTTCACCTTAGCCCTCTATGGGCTTCCAAATATCCCTTTGCCAATTCCACAAGAACAGCCTTAGCGAAAGGCTTCTTGAAGGGAAAGATGTAACTCTGTGAGATGAATTAACAGAACACAGAGCAGTTTCTCAGAAAGCTTCTTTCCAGTTTTGAACGGAAGATATTTCCTTTTTCACCATAGCCCTCTAAGGGCTTCCAAATATCCCTTTGCCAATTCCACAAGAACAGCCTTAGCGAAAAGCTTCTTGAAGGGAATGATGTAACTCAGTGAGATGAATTAACAGAACACAGAGCAGTTTCTCAGAAAGCTTCTTTCCAGTTTTGAACGGAAGATATTTCCTTTTTCACCATAGCCCTCTATGGGCTTCCAAATATCCCTTTGCCAATTCCACAAGAACAGCCTTAGCGAAAGGCTTCTTGAAGGGAAAGATGTAACTCTGTGAGATGAATTAACAGAACACAGAGCAGTTTCTCAGAAAGCTTCTTTCCAGTTTTGAACAGAAGATATTTCCTTTTTCACCGTAGCCCTCTATGGGCTTCCAAATATCCCTTTGCCAATTCCACAAGAACAGCCTTAGCGAAAGGCTTCTTGAAGGGAAAGATGTAACTCTGTGAGATGAATTAACAGAACACAGAGCAGTTTCTCAGAAAGCTTCTTTCCAGTTTTGAACGGAAGATATTTCCTTTTTCACCATAGCCCTCTATGGGCTTCCAAATATCCCTTTGCCAATTCCACAAGAACATCCTTAGCGAAAGGCTTCTTGAAGGGAAAGATGTAACTCTGTGAGATGAATTAACAGAACACAGAGCAGTTTCTCAGAAAGCTTCTTTCCAGTTTTGAACGGAAGAAATTTCCTTTTTCACCATAGCCCTCTATGGGCTTCCAAATATCCCTTTGCCAATTCCACAAGAACAGCCTTAGCGAAAGGCTTCTTGAAGGGAAAGATGTAACTCTGTGAGATGAATTATCAGAACACAGAGCAGTTTCTCAGAAAGCTTCTTTCCAGTTTTGAACGGAAGATATTTTCTTTTTCACCATAGCCCTCTATGGGCTTCCAAATATCCCTTTGCCAATTCCACAAGAACAGCCTTAGCTAAAGGCTTCTTGAAGGGAAAGATGTAACTCTGTGAGATGAATTAACAGAACACAGAGCAGTTTCTCAGAAAGCTTCTTTCGAGTTTTGAACGGAAGATACTTCCTTTTTCACCATAGCCCTCTATGGGCTTCCAAATATCCCTTTGCCAATTCCACAAGAACAGCCTTAGCGAAAGGCTTCTTGAAGGGAAAGATGTAACTCTGTGAGATGAATGAACAGAACACAGAGCAGTTTCTCAGAAAGCTTCTTTCCAGTTTTGAACGGAAGATATTTCCTTTTTCACCATAGCCCTCTATGGGCTTCCAAATATCCCTTTGCCAATTCCACAAGAACAGCCTTAGCGAAAGGCTTCTTGAAGGGAAAGATGTAACTCTGTGAGATGAATGAACAGAACACAGAGCAGTTTCTCAGAAAGCTTCTTTCCAGTTTTGAACGGAAGATATTTCCTTTTTCACCATAGCCCTCTTTGGGCTTCCAAATATCCCTTTGCCAATTCCACAAGAACAGCCTTAGCGAAAGGCTTCTTGAAGGGAAATATGTAACTCTGAGAGATGAATTAACAGAACACAGAGCAGATTCTCAGAAAGCTTCTTTCCAGTTTTGAACGGAAGATATTTCCTTTTTCACCATAGCCCTCTATGGGCTTCCAAATATCCCTTTGCCAATTCCACAAGAACAGCCTTAGCGAAAGGCTTCTTGAAGGGAAAGATGTAACTCTGTGAGATGAATTAACAGAACACAGAGCAGTTTCTCAGAAAGATTCTTTCCAGTTTTGAACGGAAGATATTTCCTTTTTCACCATAGCCCTCTATGGGCTTCCAAATATCCCTTTGCCAATTCCACAAGAACATCCTTAGCGAAAGGCTTCTTGAAGGGAAAGATGTAACTCTGTGAGATGAATTAACAGAACACAGAGCAGTTTCTCAGAAAGCTTCTTTCCAGTTTTGAACGGAAGATATTTCCTTTTTCACCATAGCCCTCTATGGGCTTCCAAATATCCCTTTGCCAATTCCACAAGAACAGCCTTAGCGAAAGGCTTCTTGAAGGGAAAGATGTAACTCTGTGAGATGAATTATCAGAACACAGAGCAGTTTCTCAGAAAGCTTCTTTCCAGTTTTGAACGGAAGATATTTTCTTTTTCACCATAGCCCTCTATGGGCTTCCAAATATCCCTTTGCCAATTCCACAAGAACAGCCTTAGCTAAAGGCTTCTTGAAGGGAAAGATGTAACTCTGTGAGATGAATTAACAGAACACAGAGCAGTTTCTCAGAAAGCTTCTTTCGAGTTTTGAACGGAAGATACTTCCTTTTTCACCATAGCCCTCTATGGGCTTCCAAATATCCCTTTGCCAATTCCACAAGAACAGCCTTAGCGAAAGGCTTCTTGAAGGGAAAGATGTAACTCTGTGAGATGAATGAACAGAACACAGAGCAGTTTCTCAGAAAGCTTCTTTCCAGTTTTGAACGGAAGATATTTCCTTTTTCACCATAGCCCTCTATGGGCTTCCAAATATCCCTTTGCCAATTCCACAAGAACAGCCTTAGCGAAAGGCTTCTTGAAGGGAAAGATGTAACTCTGTGAGATGAATGAACAGAACACAGAGCAGTTTCTCAGAAAGCTTCTTTCCAGTTTTGAACGGAAGATATTTCCTTTTTCACCATAGCCATCTTTGGGCTTCCAAATATCCCTTTGCCAATTCCACAAGAACAGCCTTAGCGAAAGGCTTCTTGAAGGGAAATATGTAACTCTGAGAGATGAATTAACAGAACACAGAGCAGATTCTCAGAAAGCTTCTTTCCAGTTTTGAACGGAAGATATTTCCTTTTTCACCATAGCCCTCTATGGGCTTCCAAATATCCCTTTGCCAATTCCACAAGAACAGCCTTAGCGAAAGGCTTCTTGAAGGGAAAGATGTAACTCTGTGAGATGAATTAACAGAACACACAGCAGTTTCTCAGAAAGCTTCTTTCCAGTTTTGAACGGAAGATATTTCCCTTTTCACCATAGCCCTCTATGGGCTTCCAAATATCCCTTTGCCAATTCCACAAGAACAGCCTTAGCGAAAGGCTTCTTGAATGGAAAGATGTAACTCTGTGAGATGAATGAACAGAACACAGAGCAGTTTCTCAGAAAGCTTCTTTCCAGTTTTGAACGGAAGATATTTCCTTTTTCACCATAGCCCTCTATGGGCTTCCAAATATCCCTTTGCCAATTCCACAAGAACAGCCTTAGCGAAAGGCTTCTTGAAGGGAAAGATGTAACTCTGTGAGATGAATTAACAGAACACAGAGCAGTTTCTCAGAAAGCTTCTTTCCAGTTTTGAACGTAAGATATTTCCTTTTTCACCATAGCCCTCTATGGGCTTCCAAATATCCCTTTGCCAATTCCACAAGAACAGCCTTAGCGAAAGGCTTCTTGAAGGGAAAGATGTAACTCTGTGAGATGAATGAACAGAACACAGAGCAGTTTCTCAGAAAGCTTCTTTCCAGTTTTGAACGGAAGATATTTCCTTTTTCACCATAGCCCTCTATGGGCTTCCAAATATCCCTTTGCCAATTCCACAAGAACAGCCTTAGCGAAAGGCTTCTTGAAGGGAAAGATGTAACTCTGTGAGATGAATTAACAGAACACAGAGCAGTTTCTCAGAAAGCTTCTTTCCAGTTTTGAACGGAAGATATTTCCTTTTTCACCATAGCCCTCTATGGGCTTCCAAATATCCCTTTGCCAATTCCACAAGAACAGCCTTAGCGAAAGGCTTCTTGAAGGGAAAGATGTAACTCTGTGAGATGAATGAACAGAACACAGAGCAGTTTCTCAGAAAGCTTCTTTCCAGTTTTGAACGGAAGATATTTCCTTTTTCACCATAGCCCTCTTTGGTCTTCCAAATATCCCTTTGCCAATCCCACAAGAACAGCCTTAGCGAAAGGCTTCTTGAAGGGAAAGATGTAACTCTGTGAGATGAATGAACAGAACACAGAGCAGTTTCTCAGAAAGATTCTTTCCAGTTTTGAACGGAAGATATTTCCTTTTTCACCATAGCCCTCTATGGGCTTCCAAATATCCCTTTGCCAATTCCACAAGAACAGCCTTAGCGAAAGGCTTCTTGAAGGGAAAGATGTAACTCTGTGACATGAATTAACAGAACACAGAGCAGTTTCTCAGAAAGCTTCTTTCCAGTTTTGAACGGAAGATATTTCCTTTTTCACCATAGCCCTCTATGGGCTTCCAAATATCCCTTTGCCAATTCCACAAGAACAGCCTTAGCGAAAGGCTTCTTGAAGGGAAAGATGTAACTCTGTGAGATGAATTATCAGAACACAGAGCAGTTTCTCAGAAAGCTTCTTTCCAGTTTTGAACGGAAGATATTTTCTTTTTCACCATAGCCCTCTATGGGCTTCCAAATATCCCTTTGAAAATTCCACAAGAACAGCCTTAGCTAAAGGCTTCTTGAAGGGAAAGATGTAACTCTGTGAGATGAATTAACAGAACACAGAGCAGTTTCTCAGAAAGCTTCTTTCGAGTTTTGAACGGAAGATATTTCCTTTTTCACCATAGCCCTCTATGGGCTTCCAAATATCCCTTTGCCAATTCCACAAGAACAGCCTTAGCGAAAGGCTTCTTGAAGGGAAAGATGTAACTCTGTGAGATGAATTAACAGAACACAGAGCAGTTTCTCAGAAAGCTTCTTTCCAGTTTTGAACGGAAGATATTTCCTTTTTCACCATAGCCCTCTATGGGCTTCCAAATATCCCTTTGCCAATTCCACAAGAACAGCCTTAGCGAAAGGCTTCTTGAAGGGAAAGATGTAACTCTGTGAGATGAATTAATAGAACACAGAGCAGTTTCTCAGAAAGCTTCTTTCCAGTTTTGAACAGAAGATATTTCCTTTTTCACCGTAGCCCTCTATGGGCTTCCAAATATCCCTTTGCCAATTCCACAAGAACAGCCTTAGCGAAAGGCTTCTTGAAGGGAAAGATGTAACTCTGTGAGATGAATTAACAGAACACAGAGCAGTTTCTCAGAAAGCTTCTTTCCAGTTTTGAACGGAAGATATTTCCTTTTTCACCATAGCCCTCTATGGGCTTCCAAATATCCCTTTGCCAATTCCACAAGAACATCCTTATCGAAAGGCTTCTTGAAGGGAAAGATGTAACTCTGTGAGATGAATTAACAGAACACAGAGCAGTTTCTCAGAAAGCTTCTTTCCAGTTTTGAACGGAAGATATTTCCTTTTTCACCATAGCCCTCTATGGGCTTCCAAATACCCCTTTGCCAATTCCACAAGAACAGCCTTAGCGAAAAGCTTCTTGAAGGGAAAGATGTAACTCTGTGAGATGAATTAACAGAACACAGAGCAGTTTCTCAGAAAGCTTCTTTCCAGTTTTGAACGGAAGATATTTCCTTTTTCACCATAGCCCTCTATGGGCTTCCAAATATCCCTTTGCCAATTCCACAAGAACAGCCTTAGCGAAAGGCTTCTTGAAGGGAAATATGTATCTCTGTGAGATGAATGAACAGAACACAGAGCAGTTTCTCAGAAAGCTTCTTTCCAGTTTTGAACGGAAGATATTTCCTTTTTCAACATAGCCCTCTATGGGCTTCCAAATATCCCTTTGCCAATTCCACAAGAACAGCCTTAGCGAAAGGCTTCTTGAAGGGAAAGATGTAACTCTGTGAGATGAATTAACAGAACACAGAGCAGTTTCTCAGAAAGCTTCTTTCCAGTTTTGAACGGAAGATATTTCCTTTTTCACCATAGCCCTCTTTGGGCTTCCAAATATCCCTTTGCCAATCCCACAAGAACAGCCTTAGCGAAAGGCTTCTTGAAGGGAAAGATGTAACTCTGTGAGATGAATGAACAGAACACAGAGCAGTTTCTCAGAAAGATTCTTTCCAGTTTTGAACGGAAGATATTTCCTTTTTCACCATAGCGCTCTATGGGCTTCCAAATATCCCTTTGCCAATTCCACAAGAACAGCCTTAGCGAAAGGCTTCTTGAAGGGAAAGATGTAACTCTGTGAGATGAATGAACAGAACACAGAGCAGTTTCTCAGAAAGCTTCTTTCCAGTTTTGAACGGAAGATATTTCCTTTTTCACCATAGCCCTCTATGGGCTTCCAAATATCCCTTGGCCAATTCCACAAGAACAGCCTTAGCGAAAGGCTTCTTGAAGGGAAAGATGTAACTCTGTGAGATGAATTATCAGAACACAGAGCAGTTTCTCAGAAAGCTTCTTTCCAGTTTTGAACGGAAGATATTTTCTTTTTCACCATAGCCCTCTATGGGCTTCCAAATATCTCTTTGCCAATTCCACAAGAACAGCCTTAGCTAAAGGCTTCTTGAAGGGAAAGATGTAACTCTGTGAGATGAATGAACAGAACACAGAGCAGTTTCTCAGAAAGCTTCTTTCCAGTTTTGAACGGAAGATACTTCCTTTTTCACCATAGCCCTCTATGGGCTTCCAAATATCCCTTTGCCAATTCCACAAGAACAGCCTTAGCGAAAGGCTTCTTGAAGGGAAAGATGTAACTCTGTGAGATGAATTAACAGAACACAGAGCAGTTTCTCAGAAAGCTTCTTTCCAGTTTTGAACGGAAGATATTTCCTTTTTCACCATAGCCCTCTATGGGCTTCCAAATATCCCTTTGCCAATTCCACAAGAACAGCCTTAGCGAAAGGCTTCTTGAAGGGAAAGATGTAACTCTGTGAGATGAATTAACAGAACACAGAGCAGTTTCTCAGAAAGCTTCTTTCCAGTTTTGAACGGAAGATATTTCCTTTTTCACCATAGCCCTCTATGGGCTTCCAAATATCCCTTTGCCAATTCCACAAGAACATCCTTAGCGAAAGGCTTCTTGAAGGGAAAGATGTAACTCGGTGAGATGAATTAACAGAACACAGAGCAGTTTCTCAGAAAGCTTCTTTCCAGTTTTGAACGGAAGATATTTCCTTTTTCACCATAGCCCTCTATGGGCTTCCAAATACCCCTTTGCCAATTCCACAAGAACAGCCTTAGCGAAAGGCTTCTTGAAGGGAAAGATGTAACTCTGTGAGATGAATTAACAGAACACAGAGCAGTTTCTCAGAAAGCTTCTTTCCAGTTTTGAACGGAAGATATTTCCTTTTTCACCATAGCCCTCTATGGGCTTCCAAATATCCCTTTGCCAATTCCACAAGAACAGCCTTAGCGAAAGGCTTCTTGAAGGGAAAGATGTAACTCTGTGAGATGAATTAACAGAACACAGAGCAGTTTCTCAGAAAGCTTCTTTCCAGTTTTGAACGGAAGATATTTTCTTTTTCACCATAGCCCTCTAAGGGCTTCCAAATATCCCTTTGCAAATTCCACAAGAACAGCCTTAGCTAAAGGCTTCTTGAAGGGAAAGATGTAACTCTGTGAGATGAATTAACAGAACACAGAGCAGTTTCTCAGAAAGCTTCTTTCGAGTTTTGAACGGAAGATACTTCCTTTTTCACCACAGCCCTCTATGGGCTTCCAAATATCCCTTTGCCAATTCCACAAGAACAGCCTTAGCGAAAGGCTTCTTGAAGGGAAAGATGTAACTCTGTGAGATGAATTAACAGAACACAGAGCAGATTCTCAGAAAGCTTCTTTCCAGTTTTGAACGGAAGATATTTCCTTTTTCACCTTAGCCCTCTATGGGCTTCCAAATATCCCTTTGCCAATTCCACAAGAACAGCCTTAGCGAAAGGCTTCTTGAAGGGAAAGATGTAACTCTGTGAGATGAATTAACAGAACACAGAGCAGTTTCTCAGAAAGCTTCTTTCCAGTTTTGAACGGAAGATATTTCCTTTTTCACCATAGCCCTCTAAGGGCTTCCAAATATCCCTTTGCCAATTCCACAAGAACAGCCTTAGCGAAAAGCTTCTTGAAGGGAATGATGTAACTCAGTGAGATGAATTAACAGAACACAGAGCAGTTTCTCAGAAAGCTTCTTTCCAGTTTTGAACGGAAGATATTTCCTTTTTCACCATAGCCCTCTATGGGCTTCCAAATATCCCTTTGCCAATTCCACAAGAACAGCCTTAGCGAAAGGCTTCTTGAAGGGAAAGATGTAACTCTGTGAGATGAATTAACAGAACACAGAGCAGTTTCTCAGAAAGCTTCTTTCCAGTTTTGAACAGAAGATATTTCCTTTTTCACCGTAGCCCTCTATGGGCTTCCAAATATCCCTTTGCCAATTCCACAAGAACAGCCTTAGCGAAAGGCTTCTTGAAGGGAAAGATGTAACTCTGTGAGATGAATTAACAGAACACAGAGCAGTTTCTCAGAAAGCTTCTTTCCAGTTTTGAACGGAAGATATTTCCTTTTTCACCATAGCCCTCTATGGGCTTCCAAATATCCCTTTGCCAATTCCACAAGAACATCCTTAGCGAAAGGCTTCTTGAAGGGAAAGATGTAACTCTGTGAGATGAATTAACAGAACACAGAGCAGTTTCTCAGAAAGCTTCTTTCCAGTTTTGAACGGAAGATATTTCCTTTTTCACCATAGCCCTCTATGGGCTTCCAAATATCCCTTTGCAAATTCCACAAGAACAGCCTTAGCTAAAGGCTTCTTGAAGGGAAAGATGTAACTCTGTGAGATGAATTAACAGAACACAGAGCAGTTTCTCAGAAAGCTTCTTTCGAGTTTTGAACGGAAGATACTTCCTTTTTCACCACAGCCCTCTATGGGCTTCCAAATATCCCTTTGCCAATTCCACAAGAACAGCCTTAGCGAAAGGCTTCTTGAAGGGAAAGATGTAACTCTGTGAGATGAATTAACAGAACACAGAGCAGATTCTCAGAAAGCTTCTTTCCAGTTTTGAACGGAAGATATTTCCTTTTTCACCATAGCCCTCTATGGGCTTCCAAATATCCCTTTGCCAATTCCACAAGAACATCCTTAGCGAAAGGCTTCTTGAAGGGAAAGATGTAACTCTGTGAGATGAATTAACAGAACACAGAGCAGTTTCTCAGAAAGCTTCTTTCCAGTTTTGAACGGAAGATATTTCCTTTTTCACCATAGCCCTCTATGGGCTTCCAAATATCCCTTTGCAAATTCCACAAGAACAGCCTTAGCTAAAGGCTTCTTGAAGGGAAAGATGTAACTCTGTGAGATGAATTAACAGAACACAGAGCAGTTTCTCAGAAAGCTTCTTTCGAGTTTTGAACGGAAGATACTTCCTTTTTCACCACAGCCCTCTATGGGCTTCCAAATATCCCTTTGCCAATTCCACAAGAACAGCCTTAGCGAAAGGCTTCTTGAAGGGAAAGATGTAACTCTGTGAGATGAATTAACAGAACACAGAGCAGATTCTCAGAAAGCTTCTTTCCAGTTTTGAACGGAAGATATTTCCTTTTTCACCTTAGCCCTCTATGGGCTTCCAAATATCCCTTTGCCAATTCCACAAGAACAGCCTTAGCGAAAGGCTTCTTGAAGGGAAAGATGTAACTCTGTGAGATGAATTAACAGAACACAGAGCAGTTTCTCAGAAAGCTTCTTTCCAGTTTTGAACGGAAGATATTTCCTTTTTCACCATAGCCCTCTAAGGGCTTCCAAATATCCCTTTGCCAATTCCACAAGAACAGCCTTAGCGAAAAGCTTCTTGAAGGGAATGATGTAACTCAGTGAGATGAATTAACAGAACACAGAGCAGTTTCTCAGAAAGCTTCTTTCCAGTTTTGAACGGAAGATATTTCCTTTTTCACCATAGCCCTCTATGGGCTTCCAAATATCCCTTTGCCAATTCCACAAGAACAGCCTTAGCGAAAGGCTTCTTGAAGGGAAAGATGTAACTCTGTGAGATGAATTAACAGAACACAGAGCAGTTTCTCAGAAAGCTTCTTTCCAGTTTTGAACAGAAGATATTTCCTTTTTCACCGTAGCCCTCTATGGGCTTCCAAATATCCCTTTGCCAATTCCACAAGAACAGCCTTAGCGAAAGGCTTCTTGAAGGGAAAGATGTAACTCTGTGAGATGAATTAACAGAACACAGAGCAGTTTCTCAGAAAGCTTCTTTCCAGTTTTGAACGGAAGATATTTCCTTTTTCACCATAGCCCTCTATGGGCTTCCAAATATCCCTTTGCCAATTCCACAAGAACATCCTTAGCGAAAGGCTTCTTGAAGGGAAAGATGTAACTCTGTGAGATGAATTAACAGAACACAGAGCAGTTTCTCAGAAAGCTTCTTTCCAGTTTTGAACGGAAGATATTTCCTTTTTCACCATAGCCCTCTATGGGCTTCCAAATATCCCTTTGCCAATTCCACAAGAACAGCCTTAGCGAAAGGCTTCTTGAAGGGAAAGATGTAACTCTGTGAGATGAATTATCAGAACACAGAGCAGTTTCTCAGAAAGCTTCTTTCCAGTTTTGAACGGAAGATATTTTCTTTTTCACCATAGCCCTCTATGGGCTTCCAAATATCCCTTTGCCAATTCCACAAGAACAGCCTTAGCTAAAGGCTTCTTGAAGGGAAAGATGTAACTCTGTGAGATGAATTAACAGAACACAGAGCAGTTTCTCAGAAAGCTTCTTTCGAGTTTTGAACGGAAGATACTTCCTTTTTCACCATAGCCCTCTATGGGCTTCCAAATATCCCTTTGCCAATTCCACAAGAACAGCCTTAGCGAAAGGCTTCTTGAAGGGAAAGATGTAACTCTGTGAGATGAATTAACAGAACACAGAGCAGTTTCTCAGAAAGCTTCTTTCCAGTTTTGAACGGAAGATATTTCCTTTTTCACCATAGCCCTCTATGGGCTTCCAAATATCCCTTTGCCAATTCCACAAGAACAGCCTTAGCGAAAGGCTTCTTGAAGGGAAAGATGTAACTCTGTGAGATGAATGAACAGAACACAGAGCAGTTTCTCAGAAAGCTTCTTTCCAGTTTTGAACGGAAGATATTTCCTTTTTCACCATAGCCCTCTTTGGGCTTCCAAATATCCCTTTGCCAATTCCACAAGAACAGCCTTAGCGAAAGGCTTCTTGAAGGGAAATATGTAACTCTGAGAGATGAATTAACAGAACACAGAGCAGATTCTCAGAAAGCTTCTTTCCAGTTTTGAACGGAAGATATTTCCTTTTTCACCATAGCCCTCTATGAGCTTCCAAATATCCCTTTGCCAATTCCACAAGAACAGCCTTAGCGAAAGGCTTCTTGAAGGGAAAGATGTAACTCTGTGAGATGAATTAACAGAACACAGAGCAGTTTCTCAGAAAGATTCTTTCCAGTTTTGAACGGAAGATATTTCCTTTTTCACCATAGCCCTCTATGGGCTTCCAAATATCCCTTTGCCAATTCCACAAGAACATCCTTAGCGAAAGGCTTCTTGAAGGGAAAGATGTAACTCTGTGAGATGAATTAACAGAACACAGAGCAGTTTCTCAGAAAGCTTCTTTCCAGTTTTGAACGGAAGATATTTCCTTTTTCACCATAGCCCTCTATGGGCTTCCAAATATCCCTTTGCCAATTCCACAAGAACAGCCTTAGCGAAAGGCTTCTTGAAGGGAAAGATGTAACTCTGTGAGATGAATTATCAGAACACAGAGCAGTTTCTCAGAAAGCTTCTTTCCAGTTTTGAACGGAAGATATTTTCTTTTTCACCATAGCCCTCTATGGGCTTCCAAATATCCCTTTGCCAATTCCACAAGAACAGCCTTAGCTAAAGGCTTCTTGAAGGGAAAGATGTAACTCTGTGAGATGAATTAACAGAACACAGAGCAGTTTCTCAGAAAGCTTCTTTCGAGTTTTGAACGGAAGATACTTCCTTTTTCACCATAGCCCTCTATGGGCTTCCAAATATCCCTTTGCCAATTCCACAAGAACAGCCTTAGCGAAAGGCTTCTTGAAGGGAAAGATGTAACTCTGTGAGATGAATGAACAGAACACAGAGCAGTTTCTCAGAAAGCTTCTTTCCAGTTTTGAACGGAAGATATTTCCTTTTTCACCATAGCCCTCTATGGGCTTCCAAATATCCCTTTGCCAATTCCACAAGAACAGCCTTAGCGAAAGGCTTCTTGAAGGGAAAGATGTAACTCTGTGAGATGAATGAACAGAACACAGAGCAGTTTCTCAGAAAGCTTCTTTCCAGTTTTGAACGGAAGATATTTCCTTTTTCACCATAGCCCTCTTTGGGCTTCCAAATATCCCTTTGCCAATTCCACAAGAACAGCCTTAGCGAAAGGCTTCTTGAAGGGAAATATGTAACTCTGAGAGATGAATTAACAGAACACAGAGCAGATTCTCAGAAAGCTTCTTTCCAGTTTTGAACGGAAGATATTTCCTTTTTCACCATAGCCCTCTATGGGCTTCCAAATATCCCTTTGCCAATTCCACAAGAACAGCCTTAGCGAAAGGCTTCTTGAAGGGAAAGATGTAACTCTGTGAGATGAATTAACAGAACACACAGCAGTTTCTCAGAAAGCTTCTTTCCAGTTTTGAACGGAAGATATTTCCCTTTTCACCATAGCCCTCTATGGGCTTCCAAATATCCCTTTGCCAATTCCACAAGAACAGCCTTAGCGAAAGGCTTCTTGAATGGAAAGATGTAACTCTGTGAGATGAATGAACAGAACACAGAGCAGTTTCTCAGAAAGCTTCTTTCCAGTTTTGAACGGAAGATATTTCCTTTTTCACCATAGCCCTCTATGGGCTTCCAAATATCCCTTTGCCAATTCCACAAGAACAGCCTTAGCGAAAGGCTTCTTGAAGGGAAAGATGTAACTCTGTGAGATGAATTAACAGAACACAGAGCAGTTTCTCAGAAAGCTTCTTTCCAGTTTTGAACGTAAGATATTTCCTTTTTCACCATAGCCCTCTATGGGCTTCCAAATATCCCTTTGCCAATTCCACAAGAACAGCCTTAGCGAAAGGCTTCTTGAAGGGAAAGATGTAACTCTGTGAGATGAATGAACAGAACACAGAGCAGTTTCTCAGAAAGCTTCTTTCCAGTTTTGAACGGAAGATATTTCCTTTTTCACCATAGCCCTCTATGGGCTTCCAAATATCCCTTTGCCAATTCCACAAGAACAGCCTTAGCGAAAGGCTTCTTGAAGGGAAAGATGTAACTCTGTGAGATGAATTAACAGAACACAGAGCAGTTTCTCAGAAAGCTTCTTTCCAGTTTTGAACGGAAGATATTTCCTTTTTCACCATAGCCCTCTATGGGCTTCCAAATATCCCTTTGCCAATTCCACAAGAACAGCCTTAGCGAAAGGCTTCTTGAAGGGAAAGATGTAACTCTGTGAGATGAATGAACAGAACACAGAGCAGTTTCTCAGAAAGCTTCTTTCCAGTTTTGAACGGAAGATATTTCCTTTTTCACCATAGCCCTCTTTGGTCTTCCAAATATCCCTTTGCCTATCCCACAAGAACAGCCTTAGCGAAAGGCTTCTTGAAGGGAAAGATGTAACTCTGTGAGATGAATGAACAGAACACAGAGCAGTTTCTCAGAAAGATTCTTTCCAGTTTTGAACGGAAGATATTTCCTTTTTCACCATAGCCCTCTATGGGCTTCCAAATATCCCTTTGCCAATTCCACAAGAACAGCCTTAGCGAAAGGCTTCTTGAAGGGAAAGATGTAACTCTGTGACATGAATTAACAGAACACAGAGCAGTTTCTCAGAAAGCTTCTTTCCAGTTTTGAACGGAAGATATTTCCTTTTTCACCATAGCCCTCTATGGGCTTCCAAATATCCCTTTGCCAATTCCACAAGAACAGCCTTAGCGAAAGGCTTCTTGAAGGGAAAGATGTAACTCTGTGAGATGAATTAACAGAACACAGAGCAGTTTCTCAGAAAGCTTCTTTCCAGTTTTGAACGGAAGATATTTCCTTTTTCACCATAGCCCTCTTTGGGCTTCCAAATATCACTTTGCCAATCCCACAAGAACAGCCTTAGCGAAAGGCTTCTTGAAGGGAAAGATGTAACTCTGTGAGATGAATGAACAGAACACAGAGCAGTTTCTCAGAAAGCTTCTTTCCAGTTTTGAACGGAAGATATTTCCTTTTTCACCATAGCCCTCTATGGGCTTCCAAATATCCCTTTGCCAATTCCACAAGAACATCCTTAGCGAAAGGCTTCTTGAAGGGAAAGATGTAACTCTGTGAGATGAATTAACAGAACACAGAGCAGTTTCTCAGAAAGCTTCTTTCCAGTTTTGAACGGAAGATATTTCCTTTTTCACCATAGCCCTCTATGGGCTTCCAAATATCCCTTTGCCAATTCCACAAGAACAGCCTTAGCGAAAGGCTTCTTGAAGGGAAAGATGTAACTCTGTGAGATGAATTATCAGAACACAGAGCAGTTTCTCAGAAAGCTTCTTTCCAGTTTTGAACGGAAGATATTTTCTTTTTCACCATAGCCCTCTATGGGCTTCCAAATATCCCTTTGCCAATTCCACAAGAACAGCCTTAGCTAAAGGCTTCTTGAAGGGAAAGATGTAACTCTGTGAGATGAATTAACAGAACACAGAGCAGTTTCTCAGAAAGCTTCTTTCGAGTTTTGAACGGAAGATACTTCCTTTTTCACCATAGCCCTCTATGGGCTTCCAAATATCCCTTTGCCAATTCCACAAGAACAGCCTTAGCGAAAGGCTTCTTGAAGGGAAAGATGTAACTCTGTGAGATGAATGAACAGAACACAGAGCAGTTTCTCAGAAAGCTTCTTTCCAGTTTTGAACGGAAGATATTTCCTTTTTCACCATAGCCCTCTATGGGCTTCCAAATATCCCTTTGCCAATTCCACAAGAACAGCCTTAGCGAAAGGCTTCTTGAAGGGAAAGATGTAACTCTGTGAGATGAATGAACAGAACACAGAGCAGTTTCTCAGAAAGCTTCTTTCCAGTTTTGAACGGAAGATATTTCCTTTTTCACCATAGCCCTCTTTGGGCTTCCAAATATCCCTTTGCCAATTCCACAAGAACAGCCTTAGCGAAAGGCTTCTTGAAGGGAAATATGTAACTCTGAGAGATGAATTAACAGAACACAGAGCAGATTCTCAGAAAGCTTCTTTCCAGTTTTGAACGGAAGATATTTCCTTTTTCACCATAGCCCTCTATGGGCTTCCAAATATCCCTTTGCCAATTCCACAAGAACAGCCTTAGCGAAAGGCTTCTTGAAGGGAAAGATGTAACTCTGTGAGATGAATTAACAGAACACAGAGCAGTTTCTCAGAAAGCTTCTTTCCAGTTTTGAACGGAAGATATTTCCTTTTTCACCATAGCCCTCTATGGGCTTCCAAATATCCCTTTGCCAATTCCACAAGAACATCCTTAGCGAAAGGCTTCTTGAAGGGAAAGATGTAACTCTGTGAGATGAATGAACAGAACACAGAGCAGTTTCTCAGAAAGCTTCTTTCCAGTTTTGAACGGAAGATATTTCCTTTTTCACCATAGCCCTCTATGGGCTTCCAAATATCCCTTTGCCAATTCCACAAGAACAGCCTTAGCGAAAGGCTTCTTGAAGGGAAAGATGTAACTCTGTGAGATGAATTATCAGAACACAGAGCAGTTTCTCAGAAAGCTTCTTTCCAGTTTTGAACGGAAGATATTTTCTTTTTCACCATAGCCCTCTATGGGCTTCCAAATATCCCTTTGCCAATTCCACAAGAACAGCCTTAGCTAAAGGCTTCTTGAAGGGAAAGATGTAACTCTGTGAGATGAATTAACAGAACACAGAGCAGTTTCTCAGAAAGCTTCTTTCGAGTTTTGAACGGAAGATACTTCCTTTTTCACCATAGCCCTCTATGGGCTTCCAAATATCCCTTTGCCAATTCCACAAGAACAGCCTTAGCGAAAGGCTTCTTGAAGGGAAAGATGTAACTCTGTGAGATGAATGAACAGAACACAGAGCAGTTTCTCAGAAAGCTTCTTTCCAGTTTTGAACGGAAGATATTTCCTTTTTCACCATAGCCCTCTATGGGCTTCCAAATATCCCTTTGCCAATTCCACAAGAACAGCCTTAGCGAAAGGCTTCTTGAAGGGAAAGATGTAACTCTGTGAGATGAATGAACAGAACACAGAGCAGTTTCTCAGAAAGCTTCTTTCCAGTTTTGAACGGAAGATATTTCCTTTTTCACCATAGCCCTCTAAGGGCTTCCAAATATCCCTTTGCCAATTCCACAAGAACAGCCTTAGCGAAAGGCTTCTTGAAGGGAAATATGTAACTCTGAGAGATGAATTAACAGAACACAGAGCAGATTCTCAGAAAGCTTCTTTCCAGTTTTGAACGGAAGATATTTCCTTTTTCACCATAGCCCTCTATGGGCTTCCAAATATCCCTTTGCCAATTCCACAAGAACAGCCTTAGCGAAAGGCTTCTTGAAGGGAAAGATGTAACTCTGTGAGATGAATGAACAGAACACACAGCAGTTTCTCAGAAAGCTTCTTTCCAGTTTTGAACGGAAGATATTTCCCTTTTCACCATAGCCCTCTATGGGCTTCCAAATATCCCTTTGCCAATTCCACAAGAACAGCCTTAGCGAAAGGCTTCTTGAATGGAAAGATGTAACTCTGTGAGATGAATGAACAGAACACAGAGCAGTTTCTCAGAAAGCTTCTTTCCAGTTTTGAACGGAAGATATTTCCTTTTTCACCATAGCCCTCTATGGGCTTCCAAATATCCCTTTGCCAATTCCACAAGAACAGCCTTAGCGAAAGGCTTCTTGAAGGGAAAGATGTAACTCTGTGAGATGAATTAACAGAACACAGAGCAGTTTCTCAGAAAGCTTCTTTCCAGTTTTGAACGGAAGATATTTCCTTTTTCACCATAGCCCTCTATGGGCTTCCAAATATCCCTTTGCCAATTCCACAAGAACAGCCTTAGCGAAAGGCTTCTTGAAGGGAAAGATGTAACTCTGTGAGATGAATGAACAGAACACAGAGCAGTTTCTCAGAAAGCTTCTTTCCAGTTTTGAACGGAAGATATTTCCTTTTTCACCATAGCCCTCTATGGGCTTCCAAATATCCCTTTGCCAATTCCACAAGAACAGCCTTAGCGAAAGGCTTCTTGAAGGGAAAGATGTAACTCTGTGAGATGAATTAACAGAACACAGAGCAGTTTCTCAGAAAGCTTCTTTCCAGTTTTGAACGGAAGATATTTCCTTTTTCACCATAGCCCTCTATGGGCTTCCAAATATCCCTTTGCCAATTCCACAAGAACAGCCTTAGCGAAAGGCTTCTTGAAGGGAAAGATGTAACTCTGTGAGATGAATGAACAGAACACAGAGCAGTTTCTCAGAAAGCTTCTTTCCAGTTTTGAACGGAAGATATTTCCTTTTTCACCATAGCCCTCTTTGGTCTTCCAAATATCCCTTTGCCAATCCCACAAGAACAGCCTTAGCGAAAGGCTTCTTGAAGGGAAAGATGTAACTCTGTGAGATGAATGAACAGAACACAGAGCAGTTTCTCAGAAAGATTCTTTCCAGTTTTGAACGGAAGATATTTCCTTTTTCACCATAGCCCTCTATGGGCTTCCAAATATCCCTTTGCCAATTCCACAAGAACAGCCTTAGCGAAAGGCTTCTTGAAGGGAAAGATGTAACTCTGTGAGATGAATTAACAGAACACAGAGCAGTTTCTCAGAAAGCTTCTTTCCAGTTTTGAACGGAAGATATTTCCTTTTTCACCATAGCCCTCTATGGGCTTCCAAATATCCCTTTGCCAATTCCACAAGAACAGCCTTAGCGAAAGGCTTCTTGAAGGGAAAGATGTAACTCTGTGAGATGAATTAACAGAACACAGAGCAGTTTCTCAGAAAGCTTCTTTCCAGTTTTGAACGGAAGATATTTCCTTTTTCACCATAGCCCTCTATGGGCTTCCAAATATCCCTTTTCCAATTCCACAAGAACAGCCTTAGCGAAAGGCTTCTTGAAGGGAAAGATGTAACTCTGTGAGATGAATTATCAGAACACAGAGCAGTTTCTCAGAAAGCTTCTTTACAGTTTTGAACGGAAGATATTTTCTTTTTCACCATAGCCCTCTATGGGCTTCCAAATATCCCTTTGAAAATTCCACAAGAACAGCCTTAGCTAAAGGCTTCTTGAAGGGAAAGATGTAACTCTGTGAGATGAATTAACAGAACACAGAGCAGTTTCTCAGAAAGCTTCTTTCGAGTTTTGAACGGAAGATACTTCCTTTTTCACCATAGCCCTCTATGGGCTTCCAAATATCCCTTTGCCAATTCCACAAGAACAGCCTTAGCGAAAGGCTTCTTGAAGGGAAAGATGTAACTCTGTGAGATGAATTAACAGAACACAGAGCAGTTTCTCAGAAAGCTTCTTTCCAGTTTTGAACGGAAGATATTTCCTTTTTCACCATAGCCCTCTATGGGCTTCCAAATATCCCTTTGCCAATTCCACAAGAACAGCCTTAGCGAAAGGCTTCTTGAAGGGAAAGATGTAACTCTGTGAGATGAATTAACAGAACACAGAGCAGTTTCTCAGAAAGCTTCTTTCCAGTTTTGAACAGAAGATATTTCCTTTTTCACCGTAGCCCTCTATGGGCTTCCAAATATCCCTTTGCCAATTCCACAAGAACAGCCTTAGCGAAAGGCTTCTTGAAGGGAAAGATGTAACTCTGTGAGATGAATTAACAGAACACAGAGCAGTTTCTCAGAAAGCTTCTTTCCAGTTTTGAACGGAAGATATTTCCTTTTTCACCATAGCCCTCTATGGGCTTCCAAATATCCCTTTGCCAATTCCACAAGAACATCCTTATCGAAAGGCTTCTTGAAGGGAAAGATGTAACTCTGTGAGATGAATTAACAGAACACAGAGCAGTTTCTCAGAAAGCTTCTTTCCAGTTTTGAACGGAAGATATTTCCTTTTTCACCATAGCCCTCTATGGGCTTCCAAATACCCCTTTGCCAATTCCACAAGAACAGCCTTAGCGAAAGGCTTCTTGAAGGGAAAGATGTAACTCTGTGAGATGAATTAACAGAACACAGAGCAGTTTCTCAGAAAGCTTCTTTCCAGTTTTGAACGGAAGATATTTCCTTTTTCACCATAGCCCTCTATGGGCTTCCAAATATCCCTTTGCCAATTCCACAAGAACAGCCTTAGCGAAAGGCTTCTTGAAGGGAAATATGTATCTCTGTGAGATGAATGAACAGAACACAGAGCAGTTTCTCAGAAAGCTTCTTTCCAGTTTTGAACGGAAGATATTTCCTTTTTCAACATAGCCCTCTATGGGCTTCCAAATATCCCTTTGCCAATTCCACAAGAACAGCCTTAGCGTAAGGCTTCTTGAAGGGAAAGATGTAACTCTGTGAGATGAATTAACAGAACACAGAGGAGTTTCTCAGAAAGCTTCTTTCCAGTTTTGAACGGAAGATATTTCCTTTTTCACCATAGCCCTCTTTGGGCTTCCAAATATCACTTTGCCAATCCCACAAGAACAGCCTTAGCGAAAGGCTTCTTGAAGGGAAAGATGTAACTCTGTGAGATGAATGAACAGAACACAGAGCAGTTTCTCAGAAAGATTCTTTCCAGTTTTGAACGGAAGATATTTCCTTTTTCACCATAGCGCTCTATGGGCTTCCAAATATCCCTTTGCCAATTCCACAAGAACAGCCTTAGCGAAAGGCGTCTTGAAGGGAAAGATGTAACTCTGTGAGATGAATTTACAGAACACAGAGCAGTTTCTCAGAAAGCTTCTTTCCAGTTTTGAACGGAAGATATTTCCTTTTTCACCATAGCCCTCTATGGGCTTCCAAATATCCCTTTGCCAATTCCTCAAGAACAGCCTTAGCGAAAGGCTTCTTGAAGGGAAAGATGTAACTCTGTGAGATGAATTTACAGAACACAGAGCAGTTTCTCAGAAAGCTTCTTTCCAGTTTTGAACGGAAGATATTTCCTTTTTCACCATAGCCCTCTATGGGCTTCCAAATATCCCTTTGCCAATTCCACAAGAACAGCCTTAGCGAAAGGCTTCTTGAAGGGAAAGATATAACTCTGTGAGATGAATTATCAGAACACAGAGCAGTTTCTCAGAAAGCTTCTTTCAAGTTTTGAACGGAAGATATTTTCTTTTTCACCATAGCCCTCTATGGGCTTCCAAATATCCCTTTGCCAATTCCACAAGAACAGCCTTAGCTAAAGGCTTCTTGAAGGGAAAGATGTAACTCTGTGAGATGAATTAACAGAACACAGAGCAGTTTCTCAGAAAGCTTCTTTCGAGTTTTGAACGGAAGATACTTCCTTTTTCACCATAGCCCTCTATGGGCTTCCAAATATCCCTTTGCCAATTCCACAAGAACAGCCTTAGCGAAAGGCTTCTTGAAGGGAAAGATGTAACTCTGTGAGATGAATTAACAGAACACAGAGCAGTTTCTCAGAAAGCTTCTTTCCAGTTTTGAACGGAAGATATTTCCTTTTTCACCATAGCCCTCTATGGGCTTCCAAATATCCCTTTGCCAATTCCACAAGAACATCCTTAGCGAAAGGCTTCTTGAAGGGAAAGATGTAACTCTGTGAGATGAATTAACAGAACACAGAGCAGTTTCTCAGAAAGCTTCTTTCCAGTTTTGAACGGAAGATATTTCCTTTTTCACCATAGCCCTCTATGGGCTTCCAAATATCCCTTTGCCAATTCCAGAAGAACATCCTTAGCGAAAGGCTTCTTGAAGGGAAATATGTAACTCTGTGAGATGAATTAACAGAACACAGAGCAGTTTCTCAGAAAGCTTCTTTCCAGTTTTGAACGGAAGATATTTCCTTTTTCACCATAGCCCTCTATGGGCTTCCAAATACCCCTTTGCCAATTCCACAAGAACAGCCTTAGCGAAAGGCTTCTTGAAGGGAAAGATGTAACTCTGTGAGATGAATTAACAGAACACAGAGCAGTTTCTCAGAAAGCTTCTTTCCAGTTTTGAACGGAAGATATTTCCTTTTTCACCATAGCCCTCTATGGGCTTCCAAATATCCCTTTGCCAATTCCACAAGAACAGCCTTAGCGAAAGGCTTCTTGAAGGGAAAGATGTAACTCTGTGAGATGAATTATCAGAACACAGAGCAGTTTCTCAGAAAGCTTCTTTCCAGTTTTGAACGGAAGATATTTTCTTTTTCACCATAGCCCTCTATGGGCTTCCAAATATCCCTTTGCCAATTCCACAAGAACAGCCTTAGCTAAAGGCTTCTTGAAGGGAAAGATGTAACTCTGTGAGATGAATTAACAGAACACAGAGCAGTTTCTCAGAAAGCTTCTTTCGAGTTTTGAACGGAAGATACTTCCTTTTTCACCATAGCCCTCTATGGGCTTCCAAATATCCCTTTGCCAATTCCACAAGAACAGCCTTAGCGAAAGGCTTCTTGAAGGGAAAGATGTAACTCTGTGAGATGAATTAACAGAACACAGAGCAGTTTCTCAGAAAGCTTCTTTCCAGTTTTGAACGGAAGATATTTCCTTTTTCACCATAGCCCTCTATGGGCTTCCAAATATCCCTTTGCCAATTCCACAAGAACAGCCTTAGCGAAAGGCTTCTTGAAGGGAAAGATGTAACTCTGTGAGATGAATTAACAGAACACAGAGCAGTTTCTCAGAAAGCTTCTTTCCAGTTTTGAACGGAAGATATTTCCTTTTTCACCATAGCCCTCTATGGGCTTCCAAATATCCCTTTGCCAATTCCACAAGAACAGCCTTAGCGAAAGGCTTCTTGAAGGGAAATATGTAACTCTGAGAGATGAATTAACAGAACACAGAGCAGATTCTCAGAAAGCTTCTTTCCAGTTTTGAACGGAAGATATTTCCTTTTTCACCATAGCCCTCTATGGGCTTCCAAATATCCCTTTGCCAATTCCACAAGAACAGCCTTAGCGAAAGGCTTCTTGAAGGGAAACATGTAACTCTGTGAGATGAATTAACAGAACACAGAGCAGTTTCTCAGAAAGCTTCTTTCCAGTTTTGAACGGAAGATATTTCCCTTTTCACCATAGCCCTCTATGGGCTTCCAAATATCCCTTTGCCAATTCCACAAGAACAGCCTTAGCGAAAGGCTTCTTGAATGGAAAGATGTAACTCTGTGAGATGAATGAACAGAACACAGAGCAGTTTCTCAGAAAGCTTCTTTCCAGTTTTGAACGGAAGATATTTCCTTTTTCACCATAGCCCTCTATGGGCTTCCAAATATCCCTTTGCCAATTCCACAAGAACAGCCTTAGCGAAAGGCTTCTTGAAGGGAAAGATGTAACTCTGTGAGATGAATTAACAGAACACAGAGCAGTTTCTCAGAAAGCTTCTTTCCAGTTTTGAACGGAAGATATTTCCTTTTTCACCATAGCCCTCTATGGGCTTCCAAATATCCCTTTGCCAATTCCACAAGAACAGCCTTAGCGAAAGGCTTCTTGAAGGGAAAGATGTAACTCTGTGAGATGAATGAACAGAACACAGAGCAGTTTCTCAGAAAGCTTCTTTCCAGTTTTGAACGGAAGATATTTCCTTTTTCACCATAGCCCTCTATGGGCTTCCAAATATCCCTTTGCCAATTCCACAAGAACAGCCTTAGCGAAAGGCTTCTTGAATGGAAAGATGTAACTCTGTGAGATGAATGAACAGAACACAGAGCAGTTTCTCAGAAAGCTTCTTTCCAGTTTTGAACGGAAGATATTTCCTTTTTCACCATAGCCCTCTATGGGCTTCCAAATATCCCTTTGCCAATTCCACAAGAACAGCCTTAGCGAAAGGCTTCTTGAAGGGAAAGATGTAACTCTGTGAGATGAATGAACAGAACACAGAGCAGTTTCTCAGAAAGCTTCTTTCCAGTTTTGAACGGAAGATATTTCCTTTTTCACCTTACCCCTCTATGGGCTTCCTAATATCCCTTTGCCAATTCCACAAGAACAGCCTTAGCGAAAGGCTTCTTGAAGGGAAAGATGTAACTCTGTGAGATGAATTATCAGAACACAGAGCAGTTTCTCAGAAAGCTTCTTTCCAGTTTTGAACGGAAGATATTTTCTTTTTCACCATAGCCCTCTATGGGCTTCCAAATATCCCTTTGCCAATTCCACAAGAAGAGCCTTAGCTAAAGGCTTCTTGAAGGGAAAGATGTAACTCTGTGAGATGAATTAACAGAACACAGAGCAGTTTCTCAGAAAGCTTCTTTCGAGTTTTGAACGGAAGATACTTCCTTTTTCACCATAGCCCTCTATGGGCTTCCAAATATCCCTTTGCCAATTCCACAAGAACAGCCTTAGCGAAAGTCTTCTTGAAGGGAAAGATGTAACTCTGTGAGATGAATTAACAGAACACAGAGCAGTTTCTCAGAAAGCTTCTTTCCAGTTTTGAACGGAAGATATTTCCTTTTTCACCATAGCCCTCTATGGGCTTCCAAATATCCCTTTGCCAATTCCACAAGAACAGCCTTAGCGAAAGGCTTCTTGAAGGGAAAGATGTAACTCTGTGAGATGAATTATCAGAACACAGAGCAGTTTCTCAGAAAGCTTCTTTCCAGTTTTGAACGGAAGATATTTTCTTTTTCACCATAGCCCTCTATGGGCTTCCAAATATCCCTTTGCCAATTCCACAAGAACATCCTTAGCTAAAGGCTTCTTGAAGGGAAAGATGTAACTCTGTGAGATGAATTAACAGAACACAGAGCAGTTTCTCAGAAAGCTTCTTTCGAGTTTTGAACGGAAGATACTTCCTTTTTCACCATAGCCCTCTATGGGCTTCCAAATATCCCTTTGCCAATTCCACAAGAACAGCCTTAGCGAAAGGCTTCTTGAAGGGAAAGATGTAACTCTGTGAGATGAATTAACAGAACACAGAGCAGTTTCTCAGAAAGCTTCTTTCCAGTTTTGAACGGAAGATATTTCCTTTTTCACCATAGCCCTCTATGGGCTTCCAAATATCCCTTTGCCAATTCCACAAGAACAGCCTTAGCGAAAGTCTTCTTGAAGGGAAAGATGTAACTCTGTGAGATGAATTAACAGAACACAGAGCAGTTTCTCAGAAAGCTTCTTTCCAGTTTTGAACGGAAGATATTTCCTTTTTCACCATAGCCCTCTATGGGCTTCCAAATATCCCTTTGCCAATTCCACAAGAACAGCCTTAGCGAAAGGCTTCTTGAAGGGAAAGATGTAACTCTGTGAGATGAATTAACAGAACACAGAGCAGATTCTCAGAAAGCTTCTTTCCAGTTTTGAACGGAAGATATTTCCTTTTTCACCTTAGCCCTCTATGGGCTTCCAAATATCCCTTTGCCAATTCCACAAGAACAGCCTTAGCGAAAGTCTTCTTGAAGGGAAAGATGTAACTCTGTGAGATGAATTAACAGAACACAGAGCAGTTTCTCAGAAAGCTTCTTTCCAGTTTTGAACGGAAGATATTTCCTTTTTCACCATAGCCCTCTAAGGGCTTCCAAATATCCCTTTGCCAATTCCACAACAACAGCCTTAGCGAAAGGCTTCTTGAAGGGAAAGATGTAACTCTGTGAGATGAATTAACAGAACACAGAGCCGTTTCTCAGAAAGCTTCTTTCCAGTTTTGAACGGAAGATATTTCCTTTTTCACCATAGCCCTCTATGGGCTTCCAAATATCCCTTTGCCAATTCCACAAGAAAAGCCTTAGCGAAAGGCTTCTTGAAGGGAAATATGTATCTCTGTGAGATGAATGAACAGAACACAGAGCAGTTTCTCAGAAAGCTTCTTTCCAGTTTTGAACGGAAGATATTTCCTTTTTCACCATAGCCCTCTATGGGCTTCCAAATATCCCTTTGCCAATTCCACAAGAACAGCCTTAGCGAAAGGCTTCTTGAAGGGAAAGATGTAACTCGGTGAGATGAATTAACAGAACACAGAGCAGTTTCTCAGAAAGCTTCTTTCCAGTTTTGAACGGAAGATATTTCCTTTTTCACCATAGCCCTCTATGGGCTTCCAAATATCCCTTTGCCAATTCCACAAGAACAGCCTTAGCGAAAGGCTTCTTGAAGGGAAAGATGTAAATCTGTGAGATGAATGAACAGAACACAGAGCAGTTTCTCAGAAAGCTTCTTTCCAGTTTTGAACGGAAGATATTTCCTTTTTCACCATAGCCCTCTTTGGGCTTCCAAATATCCCTTTGCCAATCCCACAAGAACAGCCTTAGCGAAAGGCTTCTTGAAGGGAAAGATGTAACTCTGTGAGATGAATGAACAGAACACAGAGCAGTTTCTCAGAAAGATTCTTTCCAGTTTTGAACGGAAGATATTTCCTTTTTCACCATAGCCCTCTATGGGCTTCCAAATATCCCTTTGCCAATTCCACAAGAACAGCCTTAGCTAAAGGCTTCTTGAAGGGAAAGATGTAACTCTGTGAGATGAATTAACAGAACACAGAGCAGTTTCTCAGAAAGCTTCTTTCCAGTTTTGAACGGAAGATATTTCCTTTTTCACCATAGCCCTCTATGGGCTTCCAAATATCCCTTTGCCAATTCCACAAGAAGAGCCTTAGCGAAAGGCTTCTTGAAGGGAAAGATGTAACTCTGTGAGATGAATTATCAGAACACAGAGCAGTTTCTCAGAAAGCTTCTTTCCAGTTTTGAACGGAAGATATTTTCTTTTTCACCATAGCCCTCTATGGGCTTCCAAATATCCCTTTGCCAATTCCACAAGAACAGCCTTAGCTAAAGGCTTCTTGAAGGGAAACATGTAACTCTGTGAGATGAATTAACAGAACACAGAGCAGTTTCTCAGAAAGCTTCTTTCGAGTTTTGAACGGAAGATACTTCCTTTTTCACCATAGCCCTCTATGGGCTTCCAAATATCCCTTTGCCAATTCCACAAGAACAGCCTTAGCGAAAGGCTTCTTGAAGGGAAAGATGTAACTCTGTGAGATGAATTAACAGAACACAGAACAGTTTCTCAGAAAGCTTCTTTCCAGTTTTGAACGGAAGATATTTCCTTTTTCACCATAGCCCTCTATGGGCTTCCAAATATCCCTTTGCCAATTCCACAAGAACAGCCTTAGCGAAAGTCTTCTTGAAGGGAAAGATGTAACTCTGTGAGATGAATGAACAGAACACAGAGCAGTTTCTCAGAAAGCTTCTTTCCAGTTTTGAACGGAAGATATTTCCTTTTTCACCATAGCCCTCTATGGGCTTCCAAATATCCCTTTGCCAATTCCACAAGAACAGCCTTAGCGAAAGGCTTCTTGAAGGGAAAGATGTAACTCTGTGAGATGAATTAACGGAACACAGAGCAGATTCTCAGAAAGCTTCTTTCCAGTTTTGAACGGAAGATATTTCCTTTTTCACCTTAGCCCTCTATGGGCTTCCAAATATCCCTTTGCCAATTCCACAAGAACAGCCTTAGCGAAAGGCTTCTTGAAGGGAAAGATGTAACTCTGTGAGATGAATTAACAGAACACAGAGCAGTTTCTCAGAAAGCTTCTTTCCAGTTTTGAACGGAAGATATTTCCTTTTTCACCATAGCCCTCTATGGGCTTCCAAATATCCCTTTGCCAATTCCACAAGAACAGCCTTAGCGAAAGGCTTCTTGAAGGGAAAGATGTAACTCTGTGAGATGAATTAACAGAACACAGAGCAGTTTCTCAGAAAGCTTCTTTCCAGTTTTGAACGGAAGATATTTCCTTTTTCACCATAGCCCTCTATGGGCTTCCAAATATCCCTTTGCCAATTCCACAAGAACATCCTTAGCGAAAGTCTTCTTGAAGGGAAAGATGTAACTCTGTGAGATGAATGAACAGAACACAGAGCAGTTTCTCAGAAAGCTTCTTTCCAGTTTTGAACGGAAGATACTTCCTTTTTCACCATAGCCCTCTATGGGCTTCCAAATATCCCTTTGCCAATTCCACAAGAACAGCCTTAGCGAAAGTCTTCTTGAAGGGAAAGATGTAACTCTGTGAGATGAATTAACAGAACACAGAGCAGTTTCTCAGAAAGCTTCTTTCCAGTTTTGAACGGAAGATATTTCCTTTTTCACCATAGCCCTCTATGGGCTTCCAAATATCCCTTTGCCAATTCCACAAGAACAGCCTTAGCGAAAGGCTTCTTGAAGGGAAAGATGTAACTCTGTGAGATGAATTATCAGAACACAGAGCAGTTTCTCAGAAAGCTTCTTTCCAGTTTTGAACGGAAGATATTTTCTTTTTCACCATAGCCCTCTATGGGCTTCCAAATATCCCTTTGCCAATTCCACAAGAACATCCTTAGCTAAAGGCTTCTTGAAGGGAAAGATGTAACTCTGTGAGATGAATTAACAGAACACAGAGCAGTTTCTCAGAAAGCTTCTTTCGAGTTTTGAACGGAAGATACTTCCTTTTTCACCATAGCCCTCTATGGGCTTCCAAATATCCCTTTGCCAATTCCACAAGAACAGCCTTAGCGAAAGGCTTCTTGAAGGGAAAGATGTAACTCTGTGAGATGAATTAACAGAACACAGAGCAGTTTCTCAGAAAGCTTCTTTCCAGTTTTGAACGGAAGATATTTCCTTTTTCACCATAGCCCTCTATGGGCTTCCAAATATCCCTTTGCCAATTCCACAAGAACAGCCTTAGCGAAAGTCTTCTTGAAGGGAAAGATGTAACTCTGTGAGATGAATTAACAGAACACAGAGCAGTTTCTCAGAAAGCTTCTTTCCATTTTTGAACGGAAGATATTTCCTTTTTCACCATAGCCCTCTATGGGCTTCCAAATATCCCTTTGCCAATTCCACAAGAACAGCCTTAGCGAAAGGCTTCTTGAAGGGAAAGATGTAACTCTGTGAGATGAATTAACAGAACACAGAGCAGATTCTCAGAAAGCTTCTTTCCAGTTTTGAACGGAAGATATTTCCTTTTTCACCTTAGCCCTCTATGGGCTTCCAAATATCCCTTTGCCAATTCCACAAGAACAGCCTTAGCGAAAGTCTTCTTGAAGGGAAAGATGTAACTCTGTGAGATGAATTAACAGAACACAGAGCAGTTTCTCAGAAAGCTTCTTTCCAGTTTTGAACGGAAGATATTTCCTTTTTCACCATAGCCCTCTAAGGGCTTCCAAATATCCCTTTGCCAATTCCACAACAACAGCCTTAGCGAAAGGCTTCTTGAAGGGAAAGATGTAACTCTGTGAGATGAATTAACAGAACACAGAGCCGTTTCTCAGAAAGCTTCTTTCCAGTTTTGAACGGAAGATATTTCCTTTTTCACCATAGCCCTCTATGGGCTTCCAAATATCCCTTTGCCAATTACACAAGAAAAGCCTTAGCGAAAGGCTTCTTGAAGGGAAATATGTATCTCTGTGAGATGAATGAACAGAACACAGAGCAGTTTCTCAGAAAGCTTCTTTCCAGTTTTGAACGGAAGATATTTCCTTTTTCACCATAGCCCTCTATGGGCTTCCAAATATCCCTTTGCCAATTCCACAAGAACAGCCTTAGCGAAAGGCTTCTTGAAGGGAAAGATGTAACTCGGTGAGATGAATTAACAGAACACAGAGCAGTTTCTCAGAAAGCTTCTTTCCAGTTTTGAACGGAAGATATTTCCTTTTTCACCATAGCCCTCTATGGGCTTCCAAATATCCCTTTGCCAATTCCACAAGAACAGCCTTAGCGAAAGGCTTCTTGAAGGGAAAGATGTAAATCTGTGAGATGAATGAACAGAACACAGAGCAGTTTCTCAGAAAGCTTCTTTCCAGTTTTGAACGGAAGATATTTCCTTTTTCACCATAGCCCTCTTTGGGCTTCCAAATATCCCTTTGCCAATCCCACAAGAACAGCCTTAGCGAAAGGCTTCTTGAAGGGAAAGATGTAACTCTGTGAGATGAATGAACAGAACACAGAGCAGTTTCTCAGAAAGCTTCTTTCGAGTTTTGAACGGAAGATATTTCCTTTTTCACCATAGCCCTCTATGGGCTTCCAAATATCCCTTTGCCAATTCCACAAGAACAGCCTTAGCTAAAGGCTTCTTGAAGGGAAAGATGTAACTCTGTGAGATGAATTAACAGAACACAGAGCAGTTTCTCAGAAAGCTTCTTTCCAGTTTTGAACGGAAGATATTTCCTTTTTCACCATAGCCCTCTATGGGCTTCCAAATATCCCTTTGCCAATTCCACAAGAAGAGCCTTAGCGAAAGGCTTCTTGAAGGGAAAGATGTAACTCTGTGAGATGAATTATCAGAACACAGAGCAGTTTCTCAGAAAGCTTCTTTCCAGTTTTGAACGGAAGATATTTTCTTTTTCACCATAGCCCTCTATGGGCTTCCAAATATCCCTTTGCCAATTCCACAAGAACAGCCTTAGCTAAAGGCTTCTTGAAGGGAAACATGTAACTCTGTGAGATGAATTAACAGAACACAGAGCAGTTTCTCAGAAAGCTTCTTTCGAGTTTTGAACGGAAGATACTTCCTTTTTCACCATAGCCCTCTATGGGCTTCCAAATATCCCTTTGCCAATTCCACAAGAACAGCCTTAGCGAAAGGCTTCTTGAAGGGAAAGATGTAACTCTGTGAGATGAATTAACAGAACACAGAACAGTTTCTCAGAAAGCTTCTTTCCAGTTTTGAACGGAAGATATTTCCTTTTTCACCATAGCCCTCTATGGGCTTCCAAATATCCCTTTGCCAATTCCACAAGAACAGCCTTAGCGAAAGTCTTCTTGAAGGGAAAGATGTAACTCTGTGAGATGAATGAACAGAACACAGAGCAGTTTCTCAGAAAGCTTCTTTCCAGTTTTGAACGGAAGATATTTCCTTTTTCACCATAGCCCTCTATGGGCTTCCAAATATCCCTTTGCCAATTCCACAAGAACAGCCTTAGCGAAAGGCTTCTTGAAGGGAAAGATGTAACTCTGTGAGATGAATTAACGGAACACAGAGCAGATTCTCAGAAAGCTTCTTTCCAGTTTTGAACGGAAGATATTTCCTTTTTCACCATAGCCCTCTATGGGCTTCCAAATATCCCTTTGCCAATTCCACAAGAACAGCCTTAGCGAAAGGCTTCTTGAAGGGAAAGATGTAACTCTGTGAGATGAATTAACAGAACACAGAGCAGTTTCTCAGAAAGCTTCTTTCCAGTTTTGAACGGAAGATATTTCCTTTTTCACCATAGCCCTCTATGGGCTTCCAAATATCCCTTTGCCAATTCCACAAGAACAGCCTTAGCGAAAGGCTTCTTGAAGGGAAAGATGTAACTCTGTGAGATGAATTAACAGAACACAGAGCAGTTTCTCAGAAAGCTTCTTTCCAGTTTTGAACGGAAGATATTTCCTTTTTCACCATAGCCCTCTATGGGCTTCCAAATATCCCTTTGCCAATTCCACAAGAACAGCCTTAGCGAAAGGCTTCTTGAAGGGAAAGATGTAACTCTGTGAGATGAATTAACAGAACACAGAGCAGTTTCTCAGAAAGCTTCTTTCCAGTTTTGAACGGAAGATATTTCCTTTTTCATCATAGCCCTCTATGGGCTTCCAAATACCCCTTTGCCAATTCCACAAGAACAGCCTTAGCGAAAGGCTTCTTGAAGGGAAAGATGTAACTCTGTGAGATGAATTATCAGAACACAGAGCAGTTTCTCAGAAAGCTTCTTTCCAGTTTTGAACGGAAGATATTTCCTTTTTCACCATAGCCCTCTATGGGCTTCCAAATATCCCTTTGCCAATTCCACAAGAGCAGCCTTAGCGAAAGGCTTCTTTAAGGGAAAGATGTAACTCTGTGAGATGAATTAACAGAACACAGAGCAGTTTCTCAGAAAGCTTCTTTCCAGTTTTGAACGGAAGATATTTCCTTTTTCACCATAGCCCTCTATGGGCTTCCAAATATCCCTTTGCCAATTCCACAAGAACAGCCTTAGCGAAAGGCTTCTTGAAGGGAAAGATGTAACTCTGTGAGATGAATTAACAGAACACAGAGCAGTTTCTCAGAAAGCTTCTTTCCAGTTTTGAACGGAAGATATTTCCTTTTTCACCATAGCCCTCTATGGGCTTCCAAATACCCCTTTGCCAATTCCACAAGAACAGCCTTAGCGAAAGGCTTCTTGAAGGGAAAGATGTAACTCTGTGAGATGAATTATCAGAACACAGAGCAGTTTCTCAGAAAGCTTCTTACCAGTTTTGAACGGAAGATATTTCCTTTTTCACCATAGCCCTTTATGGGCTTCCAAATATCCCTTTGCCAATTCCACAAGAGCAGCCTTAGCGAAAGGCTTCTTGAAGGGAAAGATGTAACTCTGTGAGATGAATTAACAGAACACAGAGCAGTTTCTCAGAAAGCTTGTTTCCAGTTTTGAACGGAAGATATTTCCTTTTTCACCATAGCCCTCTATGGGCTTCCAAATATCCCTTTGCCAATTCCACAAGAACAGCCTTAGCGAAAGGCTTCTTGAAGGGAAAGATGTAACTCTGTGAGATGAATTAACAGAACACAGAGCAGTTTCTCAGAAAGCTTCTTTCCAGTTTTGAACGGAAGATATTTCCCTTTTCACCATAGCCCTCTATGGGCTTCCAAATATCCCTTTGCCAATTCCACAAGAACAGCCTTAGCGAAAGGCTTCTTGAATGGAAAGATGTAACTCTGTGAGATGAATGAACAGAACACAGAGCAGTTTCTCAGAAAGATTCTTTCCAGTTTTGAACGGAAGATATTTCCTTTTTCACCATAGCCCTCTATGGGCTTCCAAATATCCCTTTGCCAATTACACAAGAACAGCCTTAGCGAAAGGCTTCTTGAAGGGAAAGATGTAACTCTGTGAGATGAATTAACAGAACACAGAGCAGTTTCTCAGAAAGCTTCTTTCCAGTTTTGAACGGAAGATATTTCCTTTTTCACCATAGCCCTCTATGGGCTTCCAAATATCCCTTTGCCAATTCCACAAGAATAGCCTTAGCGAAAGGCTTCTTGAAGGGAAAGATGTAACTCTGTGAGATGAATTAACAGAACACAGAGCAGTTTCTCAGAAAGCTTCTTTCCAGTTTTGAACGGAAGATATTTCCTTTTTCACCATAGCCCTCTATGGGCTTCCAAATATCCCTTTGCCAATTCCACAAGAACAGCCTTAGCGAAAGGCTTCTTGAAGGGAAAGATGTAACACTGTGAGATGAATTAAGAGAACACAGAGCAGTTTCTCAGAAAGCTTCTTTCCAATTTTGAACGGAAGATATTTCCTTTTTCACCATAGCCCTCTATGGGCTTCCAAATATCCCTTTGCCAATTCCACAAGAACAGCCTTAGCGAAAGGCTTCTTGAAGGGAAAGATGTAACTCTGTGAGATGAATGAACAGAACACAGAGCAGTTTCTCAGAAAGCTTCTTTCCAGTTTTGAACGGAAGATATTTCCTTTTTCACCATAGCCCTCTACGGGCTTCCAAATATCCCTTTGCCAATTCCACAAGAACAGCCTTAGCGAAAGGCTTCTTGAAGGGAAAGATGTAACTCTGTGAGATGAATGAACAGAACACAGAGCAGTTTCTCAGAAAGCTTCTTTCCAGTTTTGAACGGAAGATATTTCCTTTTTCACCATAGCCCTCTATGGGCTTCCAAATATCCCTTTGCCAATTCCACAAGAACAGCCTTAGCGAAAGTCTTCTTGAAGGGAAAGATGTAACTCTGTGAGATGAATTAACAGAACACAGAGCAGTTTCTCAGAAAGCTTCTTTCCAGTTTTGAACGGAAGATATTTCCTTTTTCACCATAGCCCTCTATGGGCTTCCAAATATCCCTTTGCCAATTCCACAAGAACAGCCTTAGCGAAAGGCTTCTTGAAGGGAAAAATGTAACTCTGTGAGATGAATTAAGAGAACACAGAGCAGTTTCTCAGAAAGCTTCTTTCCAGTTTTGAGCGGAAGATATTTCCTTTTTCACCATAGCCCTCTATGGGCTTCCAAATATCCCTTTGCCAATTCCACAAGAACAGCCTTAGCGAAAGGCTTCTTGAAGGGAAAGATGTAACTCTGTGAGATGAATGAACAGAACACAGAGCAGTTTCTCAGAAAGATTCTTTCCAGTTTTGAACGGAAGATATTTCCTTTTTCACCATAGCCCTCTACGGGCTTCCAAATATCCCTTTGCCAATTCCACAAGAACAGCCTTACCGAAAGGCTTCTTGAAGGGAAAGATGTAACTCTGTGAGATGAATGAACAGAACACAGAGCAGTTTCTCAGAAAGCTTCTTTCCAGTTTTGAACGGAAGATATTTCCTTTTTCACCATAGCCCTCTATGGGCTTCCAAATATCCCTTTGCCAATTCCACAAGAACAGCCTTAGCGAAAGGCTTCTTGAAGGGAAAGATGTAACTCTGTGAGATGAATTAACAGAACACAGAGCAGTTTCTCAGAAAGCTTCTTTCCAATTTTGAACGGAAGATATTTCCTTTTTCACCATAGCCCTCTATGGGCTTCCAAATATCCCTTTGCCAATTCCACAAGAACAGCCTTAGCGAAAGGCTTCTTGAAGGGAAAGATGTAACTCTGTGAGATGAATGAACAGAACACAGAGCAGTTTCTCAGAAAGCTTCTTTCCAGTTTTGAACGGAAGATATTTCCTTTTTCACCATAGCCCTCTATGGGCTTCCAAATATCCCTTTGCCAATTCCACAAGAACAGCCTTAGCGAAAGGCTTCTTGAAGGGAAAGATGTAACTCTGTGAGATGAATGAACAGAACACAGAGCAGTTTCTCAGAAAGCTTCTTTCCAGTTTTGAACGGAAGATATTTCCTTTTTCACCATAGCCCTCTATGGGCTTCCAAATATCCCTTTGCCAATTCCACAAGAACAGCCTTAGCGAAAGGCTTCTTGAAGGGAAAGATGTAACTCTGTGAGATGAATTAACAGAACACAGAGCAGTTTCTCAGAAAGCTTCTTTCCAGTTTTGAACGGAAGATATTTCCTTTTTCACCATAGCCCTCTATGGGCTTCCAAATATCCCTTTGCCAATTCCACAAGAACAGCCTTAGCGAAAGGCTTCTTGAAGGGAAAGATGTAACTCTGTGAGATGAATTAACAGAACACAGAACAGTTTCTCAGAAAGCTTCTTTCCAGTTTTGAACGGAAGATATTTCCTTTTTCACCATAGCCCTCTATGGGCTTCCAAATATCCCTTTGCCAATTCCACAAGAACAGCCTTAGCGAAAGGCTTCTTGAAGGGAAAGATGTAACTCTGTGAGATGAATGAACAGAACACAGAGCAGTTTCTCAGAAAGCTTCTTTCCAGTTTTGAACGGAAGATATTTCCTTTTTCACCATAGCCCTCTATGGGCTTCCAAATATCCCTTTGCCAATTCCACAAGAACAGCCTTAGCGAAAGGCTTCTTGAAGGGAAAGATGTAACTCTGTGAGATGAATTAACAGAACACAGAGCAGTTTCTCAGAAAGTTTCTTTCCAGTTTTGAACGGAAGATATTTCCTTTTTCACCATAGCCCTCTATGGGCTTCCAAATATCCCTTTGCCAATTCCACAAGAACAGCCTTAGCGAAAGGCTTCTTGAAGGGAAAGATGTAACTCTGTGAGATGAATTAACAGGACACAGAGCAGTTTCTCAGAAAGCTTCTCTCCAGTTTTGAACGGAAGGTATTTCCTTTTTCACCATAGCCCTCTATGGGCTTCCAAATATCCCTTTGCCAATTCCAAAGGAACAGCCTTAGCGAAAGGCTTCTTGAAGGGAAAGATGTAACTCTGTTAGATGAATTCATGGCATCCAGAGCAGTTTCTCAGAAAGCTTCTTTCCAGTTTTGAACGGAAGATATTTCCTTTTTCACCATAGCCCTCTATGGGCTTCCCAATATCCCTTTTCCAATTCCAAAAGAACAGCCTTAGCGAAAGGCTTCTTGAAGGGAAAGATGTAACTCTGTGAGATGAATTAACAGAACACAGAGCAGTTTCTCAGAAAGCTTCTTTCCAGTTTTGAACGGAAGATATTTCCTTTTTCACCATAGCCCTCTATGGGCTTCCAAATATCCCTTTGCCAATTCCACAAGAACAGCCTTAGCGAAAGGCTTCTTGAAGGGAAAGATGTAACTCTGTGAGATGAATGAACAGAACACAGAGCAGTTTCTCAGAAAGCTTCTTTCCAGTTTTGAACGGAAGATATTTCCTTTTTCACCATAGCCCTCTATGGGCTTCCAAATATCCCTTTTCCAATTCCACAAGAACAGCCTTAGCGAAAGGCTTCTTGAAGGGAAAGATGTAACTCTGTGAGATGAATGAACAGAACACAGAGCAGTTTCTCAGAAAGATTCTTTCCAGTTTTGAACGGAAGATATTTCCTTTTTCACCATAGCCCTCTATGGGCTTCCAAATATCCCTTTGCCAATTCCACAAGAACAGCCTTAGCGAAAGGCTTCTTGAAGGGAAAGATGTAACTCTGTGAGATGAATTAACAGAACACAGAGCAGTTTCTCAGAAAGCTTCTTTCCAGTTTTGAACGGAAGATATTTCCTTTTTCACCATAGCCCTCTATGGGCTTCCAAATATCCCTTTGCCAATTCCACAAGAACAGCCTTAGCGAAAGGCTTCTTGAAGCGAAAGATGTAACTCTGTGAGATGAATTAACAGAACACAGAGCAGTTTCTCAGAAAGCTTCTTTCCAGTTTTGAACGGAAGATATTTCCTTTTTCACCATAGCCCTCTATGGGCTTCCAAATATCCCTTTGCCAATTCCACAAGAACAGCCTTAGCGAAAGGCTTCTTGAAGGGAAAGATGTAACTCTGTGAGATGAATTAACAGAACACAGAGCAGTTTCACAGAAAGCTTCTTTCCAGTTTTGAACGGAAGATATTTTCTTTTTCACCATAGCCCTCTATGGGCTTCCAAATATCCCTTTGCCAATTCCACAAGAACAGCCTTAGCGAAAGGCTTCTTGAAGGGAAAGATGTAACTCTGTGAGATGAATGAACAGAACACAGAGCAGTTTCTCAGAAAGCTTCTTTCCAGTTTTGAACGGAAGATATTTCCTTTTTCACCATAGCCCTCTATGGGCTTCCAAATATCCCTTTGCCAATTCCACAAGAACAGCCTTAGCGAAAGGCTTCTTGAAGGGAAAGATGTAACTCTGTGAGATGAATTAACAGAACACAGAGCAGTTTCTCAGAAAGCTTCTTTCCAATTTTGAACGGAAGATATTTCCTTTTTCACCATAGCCCTCTATGGGCTTCCAAATATCCCTTTGCCAATTCCACAAGAACAGCCTTAGCGAAAGGCTTCTTGAAGGGAAAGATGTAACTCTGTGAGATGAATTAACAGAACACAGAGCAGTTTCTCAGAAAGCTTCTTTCCAGTTTTGAACGGAAGATATTTCCTTTTTCACCATAGCCCTCTATGGGCTTCCAAATATCCCTTTGCCAATTCCACAAGAACAGCCTTAGCGAAAGGCTTCTTGAAGGGAAAGATGTAACTCTGTGAGATGAATTAACAGAACACAGAGCAGTTTCTCAGAAAGCTTCTTTCCAGTTTTGAACTGAAGATATTTCCTTTTTCACCATAGCCCTCTATGGGCTTCCAAATATCCCTTTGCCAATTCCACAAGAACAGCCTTAGCGAAAGGCTTCTTGAAGGGAAAGATGTAACTCTGTGCGATGAATTAACAGAACACAGAGCAGTTTCTCAGAAAGCTTCTTTCCAGTTTTGAACGGAAGATATTTCCTTTTTCACCATAGCCCTCTATGGGCTTCCAAATATCCCTTTGCCAATTCCACAAGAGCAGCCTTAGCGAAAGGCTTCTTGAAGGGAAAGATGTAACTTTGTGAGATGAATTAACAGAACACAGAGCAGTTTCTCAGAAAGCTTCTTTCCAGTTTTGAACAGAAGATTTTTCCTTTTTCACCGTTGCCCTCTATGGGCTTCCAAATATCCCTGTGCCAATTCCACAAGAACAGCCTTAGCGAAAGGCTTCTTGAAGGGAAAGATGTAACTCTGTGAGATGAATTAACAGAACACAGAGCAGTTTCTCAGAAAGCTTCTTCCCAGTTTTGAACGGAAGATATTTCCTTTTTCACCATAGCCCTCTATGGGCTTCCAAATATCCCTTTGCCAATTCCACAAGAACAGCCTTAGCGAAAGGCTTCTTGAAGGGAAAGATGTAACTCTGTGAGATGAATTAACAGAACACAGAGCAGTTTCTCAGAAAGCTTCTTTCCAGTTTTGAACGGAAGATATTTCCTTTTTCACCATAGCCCTCTATGGGCTTCCAAATATCCCTTTGCCAATTCCACAAGAACAGCCTTAGCGAAAGGCTTCTTGAAGGGAAAGATGTAACTCTGTGAGATGAATTAACAGAACACAGAGCAGTTTCTCAGAAAGCTTCTTTCCAGTTTTGAACGGAAGATATTTCCTTTTTCACCATAGCCCTCTATGGGCTTCCAAATATCCCTTTGCCAATTCCACAAGAACAGCCTTAGCGAAAGGCTTCTTGAAGGGAAAGACGTAACTCTGTGAGATGAATGAACAGAACACAGATCAGTTTCTCAGAAAGCTTCTTTCCAGTTTTGAACGGAAGATATTTCCTTTTTCACCATAGCCCTCTATGGGCTTCCAAATATCCCTTTGCCAATTCCACAAGAGCAGCCTTAGCGAAAGGCTTCTTGAAGGGAAAGATGTAGCTCTGTGAGATGAATTAACAGAACACAGAGCAGTTTCTCAGAAAGCTTCTTTCCAGTTTTGAACAGAAGATATTTCCTTTTTCACCGTAGCCCTCTATGGGCTTCCAAATATCCCTTTGCCAATTCCACAAGAACAGCCTTAGCGAAAGGCTTCTTGAAGGGAAAGATGTAACTCTGTGAGATGAATTAACAGAACACAGAGCAGTTTCTCAGAAAGCTTCTTTCCAGTTTTGAACGGAAGATATTTCCTTTTTCAGAATAGCCCTCTATGGGCTTCCAAATATCCCTTTGCCAATTCCACAAGAACAGCCTTAGCGAAAGGCTTCTTGAAGGGAAAGATGTAACTCTGTGAGATGAATGAACAGAACACAGAGCAGTTTCTCAGAAAGATTCTTTCCAGTTTTGAACGGAAGATATTTCCTTTTTCACCATAGCCCTCTATGGGCTTCCAAATATCCCTTTGCCAATTCCACAAGAACAGCCTTAGCGAAAGGCTTCTTGAATGGAAAGATGTAACTCTGTGACATGAATGAACAGAACACAGAGCAGTTTCTCAGAAAGATTCTTTCCAGTTTTGAACGGAAGATATTTCCTTTTTCACCATAGCCCTCTATGGGCTTCCAAATATCCCTTTGCCAATTCCACAAGAACAGCCTTAGCGAAAGGCTTCTTGATGGGAAAGATGTAACTCTGTTAGATGAATTAACAGAACACAGAGCATTTTCTCAGAAAGCTTCTTTCCAGTTTTGAACGGAAGATATTTCCTTTTTCACCATAGCCCTCTATGGGATTCCAAATATCCCTTTGCCAATTCCACAAGAACAGCCTTAGCGAAAGGGTTCTTGAAGGGAAGGATGTAACTCTGTGAGATGAATTAACAGAACACAGAGCAGTTTCTCAGAAAGCTTCTTTCCAGTTTTGAACGGAAGATATTTTCTTTTTCACCATAGCCCTCTATGGGCTTCCAAATATCCCTTTGCCAATTCCACAAGAACAGCCTTAGCGAAAGGCTTCTTGAAGGGAAAGATGTAACTCTGTGAGATGAATTAACAGAACACAGAGCAGTTTCTCAGAAAGCTTCTTTCGAGTTTTGAACGGAAGATATTTCCTTTTTCACCATAGCCCTCTATGGGCTTCCAAATATCCCTTTGCCAATTCCACAAGAACAGCCTTAGCGAAAGGCTTCTTGAAGGGAAAGATGTAACTCTGTGAGATGAATTAACAGAACACAGAGCAGTTTCTCAGAAAGCTTCTTTCCAGTTTTGAACGGAAGATATTTCCTTTTTCACCATAGCCCTCTATGGGCTTCCAAATATCCCTTTGCCAATTCCACAAGAACAGCCTTAGCGAAAGGCTTCTTGAAGGGAAAGATGTAACTCTGTGAGATGAATTAACAGAACACAGAGCAGTTTCTCAGAAAGGTTCTTTCCAGTTTTGAACGGAAGATATTTCCTTTTTCACCATAGCCCTCTATGGGCTTCCAAATATCCCTTGCCAATTCCACAAGAACAGCCTTAGCGAAAGGCTTCTTGAAGGGAAAGATGTAACTCTGTGAGATGAATTAACAGAACACAGAGTAGTTTCTCAGAAAGCTTCTTTCCAGTTTTGAACGGAAGATATTTCCTTTTTCACCATTGCCCTCTATGGGCTTCCAAATATCCCTTTGCCAATTCCTCAAGAACAGCCTTAGCGAAAGGCTTCTTGAAGGGAAAGATGTAACTCTGTGAGATGAATTAACAGAACACAGAGCAGTTTCTCAGAAAGCTTCTTTCCAGTTTTGAACGGAAGATATTTCCTTTTTCACCATAGCCCTCTATGGGCTTCCAAATATCCCTTTGCCAATTCCACAAGAACAGCCTTAGCGAAAGGCTTCTTGAAGGGAAAGATGTAACTCTGTGAGATGAATTAACAGAACACAGAGCAGTTTCTCAGAAACCTTCTTTCCAGTTTTGAACGGAAGATATTTCCTTTTTCACCATAGCCCTCTATGGGCTTCCAAATATCCCTTTGCCAATTCCACAAGAGCAGCCTTAGCGAAAGGCTTCTTGAAGGGAAAGATGTAACTCTGTGAGATGAATTAACAGAACACAGAGCAGTTTCTCAGAAAGCTTCTTTCCAGTTTTGAACAGAAGATTTTTCCTTTTTCACCGTTGCCCTCTATGGGCTTCCAAATATCCCTGTGCCAATTCCACAAGAACAGCCTTAGCGAAAGGCTTCTTGAAGGGAAAGATGTAACTCTGTGAGATGAATTAACAGAACACATAGCAGTTTCTCAGAAAGCTTGTTTCCAGTTTTGAACGGAAGGTATTTCCTTTTTCACCATAGCCCTCTATGGGCTTCCAAATATCCCTTTGCCAATTCCACAAGAACAGCCTTAGCGAAAGGCTTCTTGAAGGGAAAGATGTAACTCTGTGAGATGAATTCACAGAACACAGAGCAGTTTCTCAGAAAGCTTCTTTCCAGTTTGGAACGGAAGATATTTCCTTTTTCACCATAGCCCTCTATGGGCTTCCAAATATCCCTTTGCCAATTCCACAAGAACAGCCTTAGCGAAAGGCTTCTTGAAGGGAAAGATGTAACACTGTGAGATGAATTAACAGAACACAGAGCAGTTTCTCAGAAAGCTTCTTTCCAGTTTTGAACGGAAGATATTTCCTTTTTCACCATAGCCCTCTATGGGCTTCCAAATATCCCTTTGCCAATTCCACAAGAACAGCCTTAGCGAAAGGCTTCTTGAAGGGAAAGATGTAACTCTGTGAGATGAATTAACAGAACACAGAGCAGTTTCTCAGAAAGCTTCTTTCCAGTTTTGAACGGAAGATATTTCCTTTTTCACCATAGCCCTCTATGGGCTTCCAAATATCCCTTTGCCAATTCCACAAGAACAGCCTTAGCGAAAGGCTTCTTGAAGGGAAAGATGTAACTCTGTGAGATGAATTAACAGAACACAGAGCAGTTTCTCAGAAAGCTTCTTTCCAGTTTTGAACGGAAGATATTTCCTTTTTCACCATAGCAATCTATGGGCTTCCAAATATCCCTTTGCCAATTCCACAAGAGCAGCCTTAGCGAAAGGCTTCTTGAAGGGAAAGATGTAACTCTGTGAGATGAATTAACAGAACACAGAGCAGTTTCTCAGAAAGCTTCTTTCCAGTTTTGAACAGAAGATATTTCCTTTTTCACCGTAGCCCTCTATGGGCTTCCAAATATCCCTTTGCCAATTCCACAAGAACAGCCTTAGCGAAAGGCTTCTTGAAGGGAAAGATGTAACTCTGTGAGATGAATTAACAGAACACAGAGCAGTTTCTCAGAAAGCTTCTTTCCAGTTTTGAACGGAAGATATTTCCTTTTTCACCATAGCCCTCTATGGGCTTCCAAATATCCCTTTGCCAATTCCACAAGAACAGCCTTAGCGAAAGGCTTCTTGAAGGGAAAGATGTAACTCTGTGAGATGAATTAACAGAACACAGAGCAGTTTCTCAGAAAGCTTCTTTCCAGTTTTGAACGGAAGATATTTCCTTTTTCACCATAGCCCTCTATGGGCTTCCAAATACCCCTTTGCCAATTCCACAAGAACAGCCTTAGCGAAAGGCTTCTTGAAGGGAAAGATGTAACTCTGTGAGATGAATTAACAGAACACAGAGCAGTTTCTCAGAAAGCTTCTTTCGAGTTTTGAACGGAAGATATTTCCTTTTTCACCATAGCCCTCTATGGGCTTCCAAATATCCCTTTGCCAATTCCACAAGAACAGCCTTAGCGAAAGGCTTCTTGAAGGGAAAGATGTAACTCTGTGAGATGAATGAACAGAACACAGAGCAGTTTCTCAGAAAGATTCTTTCCAGTTTTGAACGGAAGATATTTCCTTTTTCACCATAGCCCTCTATGGGCTTCCAAATATCCCTTTGCCAATTCCACAAGAACAGCCTTAGCGAAAGGCTTCTTGAAGGGAAAGATGTAACTCTGTGACATGAATTAACAGAACACAGAGCAGTTTCTCAGAAAGCTTCTTTCCAGTTTTGAACGGAAGATATTTCCTTTTTCACCATAGCCCTCTATGGGCTTCCAAATATCCCTTTGCCAATTCCACAAGAACAGCCTTAGCGAAAGGCTTCTTGAAGGGAAAGATGTAACTCTGTGAGATGAATTAACAGAACACAGAGCAGTTTCTCAGAAAGCTTCTTTCCAGTTTTGAACGGAAGATATTTCCTTTTTCACCATAGCCCTCTATGGGCTTCCAAATATCCCTTTGCCAATTCCACAAGAACAGCCTTAGCGAAAGGCTTCTTGAAGGGAAAGATGTAACTCTGTGAGATGAATTAACAGAACACAGAGCAGTTTCTCAGAAAGCTTCTTTCCAGTTTTGAACGGAAGATATTTCCTTTTTCACCATAGCCCTCTATGGGCTTCCAAATATCCCTTTGCCAATTCCACAAGAACAGCCTTAGCGAAAGGCTTCTTGAATGGAAAGATGTAACTCTGTGACATGAATGAACAGAACACAGAGCAGTTTCTCAGAAAGATTCTTTCCAGTTTTGAACGGAAGATATTTCCTTTTTCACCATAGCCCTCTATGGGCTTCCAAATATCCCTTTGCCAATTCCACAAGAACAGCCTTAGCGAAAGGCTTCTTGAAGGGAAAGATGTAACTCTGTGAGATGAATTAACAGAACACAGAGCAGTTTCTCAGAAAGCTTCTTTCCAGTTTTGAACGGAAGATATTTCCTTTTTCACCATAGCCCTCTATGGGCTTCCAAATATCCCTTTGCCAATTCCACAAGAACAGCCTTAGCGAAAGGCTTCTTGAAGGGAAAGATGTAACTCTGTGAGATGAATTAACAGAACACAGAGCAGTTTCTCAGAAAGCTTCTTTCCAGTTTTGAACGGAAGATATTTCCTTTTTCACCATAGCAATCTATGGGCTTCCAAATATCCCTTTGCCAATTCCACAAGAGCAGCCTTAGCGAAAGGCTTCTTGAAGGGAAAGATGTAACTCTGTGAGATGAATTAACAGAACACAGAGCAGTTTCTCAGAAAGCTTCTTTCCAGTTTTGAACAGAAGATATTTCCTTTTTCACCGTAGCCCTCTATGGGCTTCCAAATATCCCTTTGCCAATTCCACAAGAACAGCCTTAGCGAAAGGCTTCTTGAAGGGAAAGATGTAACTCTGTGAGATGAATTAACAGAACACAGAGCAGTTTCTCAGAAAGCTTCTTTCCAGTTTTGAACGGAAGATATTTCCTTTTTCACCATAGCCCTCTATGGGCTTCCAAATATCCCTTTGCCAATTCCACAAGAACAGCCTTAGCGAAAGGCTTCTTGAAGGGAAAGATGTAACTCTGTGAGATGAATTAACAGAACACAGAGCAGTTTCTCAGAAAGCTTCTTTCCAGTTTTGAACGGAAGATATTTCCTTTTTCACCATAGCCCTCTATGGGCTTCCAAATACCCCTTTGCCAATTCCACAAGAACAGCCTTAGCGAAAGGCTTCTTGAAGGGAAAGATGTAACTCTGTGAGATGAATTAACAGAACACAGAGCAGTTTCTCAGAAAGCTTCTTTCGAGTTTTGAACGGAAGATATTTCCTTTTTCACCATAGCCCTCTATGGGCTTCCAAATATCCCTTTGCCAATTCCACAAGAACAGCCTTAGCGAAAGGCTTCTTGAAGGGAAAGATGTAACTCTGTGAGATGAATGAACAGAACACAGAGCAGTTTCTCAGAAAGATTCTTTCCAGTTTTGAACGGAAGATATTTCCTTTTTCACCATAGCCCTCTATGGGCTTCCAAATATCCCTTTGCCAATTCCACAAGAACAGCCTTAGCGAAAGGCTTCTTGAAGGGAAAGATGTAACTCTGTGACATGAATTAACAGAACACAGAGCAGTTTCTCAGAAAGCTTCTTTCCAGTTTTGAACGGAAGATATTTCCTTTTTCACCATAGCCCTCTATGGGCTTCCAAATATCCCTTTGCCAATTCCACAAGAACAGCCTTAGCGAAAGGCTTCTTGAAGGGAAAGATGTAACTCTGTGAGATGAATTAACAGAACACAGAGCAGTTTCTCAGAAAGCTTCTTTCCAGTTTTGAACGGAAGATATTTCCTTTTTCACCATAGCCCTCTATGGGCTTCCAAATATCCCTTTGCCAATTCCACAAGAACAGCCTTAGCGAAAGGCTTCTTGAAGGGAAAGATGTAACTCTGTGAGATGAATTAACAGAACACAGAGCAGTTTCTCAGAAAGCTTCTTTCCAGTTTTGAACGGAAGATATTTCCTTTTTCACCATAGCCCTCTATGGGCTTCCAAATATCCCTTTGCCAATTCCACAAGAACAGCCTTAGCGAAAGGCTTCTTGAATGGAAAGATGTAACTCTGTGACATGAATGAACAGAACACAGAGCAGTTTCTCAGAAAGATTCTTTCCAGTTTTGAACGGAAGATATTTCCTTTTTCACCATAGCCCTCTATGGGCTTCCAAATATCCCTTTGCCAATTCCACAAGAACAGCCTTAGCGAAAGGCTTCTTGAAGGGAAAGATGTAACTCTGTGAGATGAATTAACAGAACACAGAGCAGTTTCTCAGAAAGCTTCTTTCCAGTTTTGAACGGAAGATATTTCCTTTTTCACCATAGCCCTCTATGGGCTTCCAAATATCCCTTTGCCAATTCCACAAGAACAGCCTTAGCTAAAGGCTTCTTGAAGGGAAAGATGTAACTCTGTGAGATGAATTAACAGAACACAGAGCAGTTTCTCAGAAAGCTTCTTTCCAGTTTTGAACGGAAGATATTTCCTTTTTCACCATAGCCCTCTATGGGCTTCCAAATATCCCTTTGCCAATTCCACAAGAACAGCCTTAGCGAAAGGCTTCTTGAAGGGAAAGATGTAACTCTGTGAGATGAATTCACAGAACACAGAGCAGTTTCTCAGAAAGCTTCTTTCCAGTTTTGAACGGAAGATATTTCCTTTTTCACCATAGCCCTCTATGGGCTTCCAAATATCCCTTTGCCAATTCCACAAGAACAGCCTTAGCGAAAGGCTTCTTGAAGGGAAAGATGTAACTCTGTGAGATGAATTAACAGAACACAGAGCAGTTTCTCAGAAAGCTTCTTTCCAGTTTTGAACGGAAGATATTTCCTTTTTCACCATAGCCCTCTATGGGCTTCCAAATATCCCTTTGCCAATTCCACAAGAACAGCCTTAGCGAAAGGCTACTTGAAGGGAAAGATGTAACTCTGTGAGATGAATTAACGGAACACAGAGCAGATTCTCAGAAAGCTTCTTTCCAGTTTTGAACGGAAGATATTTCCTTTTTCACCATAGCCCTCTATGGGCTTCCAAATATCCCTTTGCCAATTCCACAAGAACAGCCTTAGCGAAAGTCTTCTTGAAGGGAAAGATGTAACTCTGTGAGATGAATTAACAGAACACAGAGCAGTTTCTCAGAAAGCTTCTTTCCAGTTTTGAACGGAAGATATTTCCTTTTTCACCAAAGCCCTCTATGGGCTTCCAAATATCCCTTTGCCAATTCCACAAGAACAGCCTTAGGGAAAGGCTTCTTGAAGGGAAAGATGTAACTCTGTGAGATGAATTAACAGAACACAGAGCAGTTTCTCAGAAAGCTTCTTTCCACTTTTGAACGGAAGATATTTCCTTTTTCACCATACCCCTCTATGGGCTTCCAAATATCCCTTTGCCAATTCCACAAGAACAGCCTTAGCGAAAGGCTTCTTGAAGGGAAAGATGTAACTCTGTGAGATGAATTAACAGAACACAGAGCAGTTTCTCAGAAAGCTTCTTTCCAGTTTTGAACGGAAGATATTTCCTTTTTCACCATAGCCCTCTATGGGCTTCCAAATACCCCTTTGCCAATTCCACAAGAACAGCCTTAGCGAAAGGCTTCTTGAAGGGAAAGATGTAACTCTGTGAGATGAATGAACAGAACACAGAGCAGTTTCTCAGAAAGCTTCTTTCCAGTTTTGAACGGAAGATATTTCCTTTTTCACCATAGCCCTCTATGGGCTTCCAAATATCCCTTTGAAAATTCCACAAGAACAGCCTTAGCGAAAGGCTTTCAGAAGGGAAAGATGTAACTCTGTGAGATGAATGAACAGAACACAGAGCAGTTTCTCAGAAAGCTTCTTTCCAGTTTTGAACGGAAGATATTTCCTTTTTCACCATAGCCCTCTATGGGCTTCCAAATATCCCTTTGCCAATTCCACAAGAACAGCCTTAGCGAAAGGCTTCTTGAAGGGAAAGATGTAACTCTGTGAGATGAATTAACAGAACACAGAGCAGTTTCTCAGAAAGCTTCTTTCCAGTTTTGAACGGAAGATATTTTCTTTTTCACCATAGCCCTCTATGGGCTTCCAAATATCCCTTTGCCAATTCCACAAGAACAGCCTTATCGAAAGGCTTCTTGAAGGGAAAGATGTAACTCTGTGAGATGAATGAACAGAACACAGAGCAGTTTCTCAGAAAGGTTCTTTCCAGTTTTCAACGGAAGATATTTCCTTTTTCACCATAGCCCTCTATGGGCTTCCAAATATCCCTTTGCCAATTCCACAAGAACAGCCTTAGCGAAAGGCTTCTTGAAGGGAAAGATGTAACTCTGTGAGATGAATGAACAGAACACAGAGCAGTTTCTCAGAAAGCTTCTTTGCAGTTTTGAACGGAAGATATTTCCTTTTTCACCATAGCCCTCTATGGGCTTCCAAATATCCCTTTGCCAATTCCACAAGAACAGCCTTAGCGAAAGGCTTCTTGAAGGGAAAGATGTAACTCTGTGAGATGAATGAACAGAACACAGAGCAGTTTCTCAGAAAGCTTCTTTCCAGTTTTGAACGGAAGATATTTCCTTTTTCACCATAGCCCTCTATGGGCTTCCAAATATCCCTTTGCCAATTCCACAAGAACAGCCTTAGCGAAAGGCTTCTTGAAGGGAAAGATGTAACTCTGTGAGATGAATTAACAGAACACAGAGCAGTTTCTCAGAAAGCTTCTTTCCAGTTTTGAACGGAAGATATTTCCTTTTTCACCATAGCCCTCTATGGGCTTCCAAATATCCCTTTGCCAATTCCACAAGAACAGCCTTAGCGAAAGGCTTCTTGAAGGGAAAGATGTAACTCTGTGAGATGAATTAACAGAACACAGAGCAGTTTCAGAAAGATTCTTTCCAGTTTTGAACGGAAGATATTTCCTTTTTCACCATAGCCCTCTATGGGCTTCCAAATATCCCTTTGCCAATTCCTCAAGAACAGCCTTAGCGAAAGGCTTCTTGAAGGGAAAGATGTAACTCTGTGAGATGAATTAACAGAACACAGAGCAGTTTCTTAGAATGCTTCTTTCCAGTTTTGAACGGAAGATATTTCCTTTTTCACCATAGCCCTCTATGGGCTTCCAAATACCCCTTTGCAAATTCCACAAGAACAGCCTTAGCGAAAGGCTTCTTGAAGGGAAAGATGTAACTCGGTGAGATGAATTAACAGAACACAGAGCAGTTTCTCAGAAAGCTTCTTTCCAGTTTTGAACGGAAGATATTTCCTTTTTCACCATAGCCCTCTATGGGCTTCCAAATATCCCTTTGCCAATTCCACAAGAACAGCCTTAGCGAAAGGCTTCTTGAATGGAAAGATGTAACTCTGTGAGATGAATTAACAGAACACAGAGCAGTTTCTCAGAAAGCTTCTTTCCAGTTTTGAACGGAAGATATTTCCTTTTTCACCATAGCCCTCTATGGGCTTCCAAATATCCCTTTGCCAATTCGACAAGAACAGCCTTAGCGAAAGGCTTCTTGAAGGGAAAGATGTAACTCCGTGAGATGAATGAACAGAACACAGAGCAGTTTCTCAGAAAGCTTCTTTCCAGTTTTGAACGGAAGATATTTCCTTTTTCACCATAGCCCTCTATGGGCTTCCAAATATCCCTTTGCCAATTCCACAAGAACAGCCTTAGCGAAAGGCTTCTTGAAGGGAAAGATGTAACTCTGTGAGATGAATTAACAGAACACAGAGCAGTTTCTCAGAATACTTCTTTCCAGTTTTGAACGGAAGATATTTCCTTTTTCACCATAGCCCTCTATGGGCTTCCAAATACCCCTTTGCCAATTCCACAAGAACAGCCTTAGCGAAAGGCTTCTTGAAGGGAAAGATGTAACTCTGTGAGATGAATTAACAGAACACAGAGCAGTTTCTCAGAAAGCTTCTTTCCAGTTTTGAACGGAAGATATTTCCTTTTTCACCATAGCCCTCTATGGGCTTCCAAATATCCCTTTGCCAATTCCACAAGAACAGCCTTAGCGAAAGGCTTCTTGAAGCGAAAGATGTAACTCTGTGAGATGAATTAACAGAACACAGAGCAGTTTCTCAGAAAGCTTCTTTCCAGTTTTGAACGGAAGATATTTCCTTTTTCACCATAGCCCTCTATGGGCTTCCAAATATCCCTTTGCCAATTCCACAAGAACAGCCTTAGCGAAAGGCTTCTTGAAGGGAAAGATGTAACTCTGTGAGATGAATTAACAGAACACAGAGCAGTTTCTCAGAAAGCTTCTTTCCAGTTTTGAACGGAAGATATTTCCTTTTTCACCATAGCCCACTATGGGCTTCCAAATATCCCTTTGCCAATTCCAGAAGAACAGCCTTAGCGAAAGGCTTCTTGAAGGGAAAGATGTAACTCTGTGAGATGAATTAACAGAACACAGAGCAGTTTCTCAGAAAGCTTCTTTCCAGTTTTGAACGGAAGATATTTCCTTTTTCACCATAGCCCTCTATGGGCTTCCAAATATCCCTTTGCCAATTCCTCAAGAACAGCCTTAGCGAAAGGCTTCTTGAAGGGAAAGATGTAACTCTGTGAGATGAATTAACAGAACACAGAGCAGTTTCTCAGAAAGCTTCTTTCCGGTTTTGAACGGAAGATATTTCCTTTTTCACCATAGCCCTCTATGGGCTTCCAAATATCCCTTTGCCAATTCCATAAGAACAGCCTTAGCGAAAGGCTTCTTGAAGCGAAAGATGTAACTCTGTGAGATGAATTAACAGAACACAGAGCAGTTTCTCAGAAAGATTCTTTCCAGTTTTGAACGGAAGATATTTCCTTTTTCACCATAGCCCTCTATGGGCTTCCAAATATCCCTTTGCCAATTCCACAAGAACAGCCTTAGCGAAAGGCTTCTTGAAGGGAAAGATGTAACTCTGTGAGATGAATTAACAGAACACAGAGCAGTTTCTCAGAAAGATTCTTTCCAGTTTTGAACGGAAGATATTTCCTTTTTCACCATAGCCCTCTATGGGCTTCCAAATATCCCTTTGCCAATTCCTCAAGAACAGCCTTAGCGAAAGGCTTCTTGAAGGGAAAGATGTAACTCTGTGAGATGAGTTAACAGAACACAGAGCAGTTTCTCAGAAAGCTTCTTTCCAGTTTTGAACGGAAGATATTTCCTTTTTCACCATAGCCCTCTATGGGCTTCCAAATCTCCCTTTGCCAATTCCACAAGAACAGCCTTAGCGAAAGGCTTCTTGAAGGGAAAGATGTAACTCTGTGAGATGAATTAAAAGAACACAGAGCAGTTTCTCAGAAAGCTTCTTTCCAGTTTTGAACGGAAGATATTTCCTTTTTCACCATAGCCCTCTATGGGTTTCCAAATATCCCTTTGCCAATTCCACAAGAGCAGCCTTAGCGAAAGGCTTCTTGAAGGGAAAGATGTAACTCTGTGAGATGAATTAACAGAACACAGAGCAGTTTCTCAGAAAGCTTCTTTCCAGTTTTGAACAGAAGATATTTCCTTTTTCACCGTAGCCCTCTATGGGCTTCCAAATATCCCTTTGCCAATTCCACAAGAACAGCCTTAGCGAAAGGCTTCTTGAAGGGAAAGATGTAACTCTGTGAGATGAATTAACAGAACACAGAGCAGTTTCTCAGAAAGCTTCTTTCCAGTTTTGAACGGAAGATATTTCCTTTTTCACCATAGCCCTCTATGGGCTTCCAAATATCCCTTTGCCAATTCCACAAGAACAGCCTTAGCGAAAGGCTTCTTGAAGGGAAAGATGTAACTCTGTGAGATGAATTAACAGAAAACAGAGCAGTTTCTCAGAATGCTTCTTTCCAGTTTTGAACGGAAGATATTTCCTTTTTCACCATAGCCCTCTATGGGCTTCCAAATACCCCTTTGCCAAATCCACAAGAACAGCCTTAGCGAAAGGCTTCTTGAAGGGAAAGATGTAACTCTGTGAGATGAATTAACAGAACACAGAGCAGTTTCTCAGAAAGCTTCTTTCCAGTTTTGAACGGAAGATATTTCCTTTTTCACCATAGCCCTCTATGGGCTTCCAAATATCCCTTTGCCAATTCCACAAGAACAGCCTTAGCGAAAGGCTTCTTGAAGCGAAAGATGTAACTCTGTGAGATGAATTAACAGAACACAGAGCAGTTTCTCAGAAAGCTTCTTTCCAGTTTTGAACGGAAGATATTTCCTTTTTCACCATAGCCCTCTATGGGCTTCCAAATATCCCTTTGCCAATTCCACAAGAACAGCCTTAGCGAAAGGCTTCTTGAAGGGAAAGATGTAACTCTGTGAGATGAATGAACAGAACACAGAGCAGTTTCTCAGAAAGCTTCTTTCCAGTTTTGAACGGAAGATATTTCCTTTTTCACCATAGCCCTCTATGGGCTTCCAAATATCCCTTTGCCAATTCCACAAGAACAGCCTTAGCGAAAGGCTTCTTGAAGGGAAAGATGTAACTCTGTGAGATGAATTAACAGAACACAGATCAGTTTCTCAGAAAGCTTCTTTCCAGTTTTGAACGGAAGATATTTCCTTTTTCACCATAGCCCTCTATGGGCTTCCAAATATCCCTTTGCCAATTCCAGAAGAACAGCCTTAGCGAAAGGCTACTTGAAGGGAAAGATGTAACTCTGTGAGATGAATTAACGGAACACAGAGCAGATTCTCAGAAAGCTTCTTTCCAGTTTTGAACGGAAGATATTTCCTTTTTCACCATAGCCCTCTATGGGCTTCCAAATATCCCTTTGCCAATTCCACAAGAACAGCCTTAGCGAAAGTCTTCTTGAAGGGAAAGATGTAACTCTGTGAGATGAATTAACAGAACACAGAGCAGTTTCTCAGAAAGCTTCTTTCCAGTTTTGAACGGAAGATATTTCCTTTTTCACCATAACCCTCTATGGGCTTCCAAATATCCCTTTGCCAATTCCACAAGAACAGCCTTAGCGAAAGGCTTCTTGAAGGGAAAGATGTAACTCTGTGAGATGAATTAACAGAACACAGAGCAGTTTCTCAGAAAGCTTCTTTCCAGTTTTGAACGGAAGATATTTCCTTTTTCACCATAGCCCTCTATGGGCTTCCAAATATCCCTTTGCCAATTCCACAAGAACATCCTTAGCGAAAGGCTTCTTGAAGGGAAAGATGTAACTCTGTGAGATGAATTAACAGAACTCAGAGCAGTTTCTCAGAAAGCTTCTTTCCAGTTTTGAACGGAAGATATTTCCTTTTTCACCATAGCCCTCTATGGGCTTCCAAATACCCCTTTGCCAATTCCACAAGAACAGCCTTAGCGAAAGTCTTCTTGAAGGGAAAGATGTAATTCTGTGAGATGAATTAACAGAACACAGAGAAGTTTCTCAGAAAGCTTCTTTCCAGTTTTGAACGGAAGATATTTCCTTTTTCACCATAGCCCTCTATGGGCTTCCAAATATCCCTTTGCCAATTCCACAAGAACAGCCTTAGCGAAAGGCTTCTTGAAGGGAAAGATGTAACTCTGTGAGATGAATGAACAGAACACAGAGCAGTTTCTCAGAAAGCTTCTTTCCAGTTTTGAACGGAAGATATTTCCATTTTCACCATAGCCCTCTATGGGCTTCCAAATATCCCTTTGCCAATTCCACAAGAACAGCCTTAGCGAAAGGCTTCTTGAAGGGAAAGATGTAACTCTGTGAGATGAATTAACAGAACACAGAGCAGTTTCTCAGAAAGCTTCTTTCCAGTTTTGAACGGAAGATATTTTATTTTTCACCATAGCCCTCTATGGGCTTCCAAATATCCCTTTGCCAATTCCACAAGAACAGCCTTAGCGAAAGGCTTCTTGAATGGAAAGATGTAACTCTGTGAGATGAATGAACAGAACACAGAGCAGTTTCTCAGAAAGGTTTTTCCAGTTTTGAACGGAAGATATTTCCTTTTTCACCATAGCCCTCTATGGGCTTCCAAATATCCCTTTGCCAATTCCACATGAACAGCCTTAGCGAAAGGCTTCTTGAAGGGAAAGATGTAACTCTGTGAGATGAATGAACAGAACACAGAGCAGTTTCTCAGAAAGCTTCTTTCCAGTTTTGAACGGAAGATATTTCCTTTTTCACCATAGCCCTCTATGGGCTTCCAAATATCCCTTTGCCAATTCCACAAGAACAGCCTTAGCGAAAGGCTTCTTGAAGGGAAAGATGTAACTCTGTGAGATGAATGAACAGAACACAGAGCAGTTTCTCAGAAAGGTTCTTTCCAGTTTTGAACGGAAGATATTTCCTTTTTCACCATAGCCCTCTATGGGCTTCCAAATATCCCTTTGCCAATTCCACAAGAACAGCCTTAGCGAAAGGCTTCTTGAAGCGAAAGATGTAACTCTGTGAGATGAATTAACAGAACACAGAGCAGTTTCTCAGAAAGCTTCTTTCCAGTTTTGAACGGAAGATATTTCCTTTTTCACCATAGCCCTCTATGGGCTTCCAAATATCCCTTTGCCAATTCCACAAGAACAGCCTTAGCGAAAGGCTTCTTGAAGGGAAAGATGTAACTCTGTGAGATGAATTAACAGAACACAGAGCAGTTTCTCAGAAAGCTTCTTTCCAGTTTTGAACGGAAGATATTTCCTTTTTCACCATAGCCCTCTATGGGCTTCCAAATATCCCTTTGCCAATTCCACAAGAACAGCCTTAGCGAAAGGCTTCTTGAAGGGAAAGATGTAACTCTGTGAGATGAATTAACAGAACACAGAGCAGTTTCTCAGAAAGCTTCTTTCCAGTTTTGAACGGAAGATATTTCCTTTTTCACCATAGCCCTCTATGGGCTTCCAAATATCCCTTTGCCAATTCCTCAAGAACAGCCTTAGCGAAAGGCTTCTTGAAGGGAAAGATGTAACTCTGTGAGATGAATTAACAGAACACAGAGCAGTTTCTCAGAAAGCTTCTTTCGAGTTTTGAACGGAAGATATTTCCTTTTTCACCATAGCCCTCTATGGGCTTCCAAATATCCCTTTGCCAATTCCACAAGAACAGCCTTAGCGAAAGGCTTCTTGAAGGGAAAGATGTAACTCTGTGAGATGAATTAACAGAACACAGAGCAGTTTCTCAGAAAGCTTCTTTCCAGTTTTGAACGGAAGATATTTCCTTTTTCACCATAGCCCTCTATGGGCTTCCAAATATCCCTTTGCCAATTCCACAAGAACAGCCTTAGCGAAAGGCTTCTTCAAGGGAAAGATGTAACTCTGTGAGATGAATTAACAGAACACAGAGCAGTTTCTCAGAAAGCTTCTTTCCAGTTTTGAACGGAAGATATTTCCTTTTTCACCATAGCCCTCTATGGGCTTCCAAATATCCCTTTGCCAATTCCACAAGAACAGCCTTAGCGAAACGCTTCTTGAAGGGAAAGATGTAACTCTGTGAGATGAATTAACGGAACACAGAGCAGATTCTCAGAAAGCTTCTTTCCAGTTTTGAACGGAAGATATTTCCTTTTTCACCATAGCCCTCTATGGGCTTCCAAATATCCCTTTGCCAATTCCACAAGAACAGCCTTAGCGAAAGGCTTCTTGAAGGGAAAGATGTAACTCTGTGAGATGAATTAACAGAACACAGAGCAGTTTCTCTGAAAGCTTCTTTCCAGTTTTGAACTGAAGATATTTCCTTTTTCACCATAGCCCTCTATGGGCTTCCAAATATCCCTTTGCCAATTCCACAAGAACAGCCTTAGCGAAAGGCTTCTTGAAGGGAAAGATGTAACTCTGTGAGATGAATTAACAGAACACAGAGCAGTTTCTCAGAAAGCTTCTTTCCAGTTTTGAACGGAAGATATTTCCTTTTTCACCATAGCCCTCTATGGGCTTCCAAATATCCCTTTGCCAATTCCACAAGAACATCCTTAGCGAAAGGCTTCTTGAAGGGAAAGATGTAACTCTGTGAGATGAATTAACAGAACACAGAGCAGTTTCTCAGAAAGCTTCTTTCCAGTTTTGAACGGAAGATATTTCCTTTTTCACCATAGCCCTCTATGGGCTTCCAAATACCCCTTTGCCAATTCCACAAGAACAGCCTTAGCGAAAGGCTTCTTGAAGGGAAAGATGTAACTCTGTGAGATGAATTAACAGAACACAGAGCAGTTTCTCAGAAAGCTTCTTTCCAGTTTTGAACGGAAGATATTTCCTTTTTCACCATAGCCCTCTATGGGCTTCCAAATATCCCTTTGCCAATTCCACAAAAACAGCCTTAGGGAAAGGCTTCTTGAAGGGAAAGATGTAACTCTGTGAGATGAATGAACAGAACACAGAGCAGTTTCTCAGAAAGCTTCTTTCCAGTTTTGAACGGAAGATATTTCCTTTTTCACCATAGCCCTCTATGGGCTTCCAAATATCCCTTTGCCAATTCCACAAGAACAGCCTTAGCGAAAGGCTTCTTGAAGGGAAAGATGTAACTCTGTGAGATGAATTAACAGAACACAGAGCAGTTTCTCAGAAAGCTTCTTTCCAGTTTTGAACGGAAGATATTTTCTTTTTCACCATAGCCCTCTATGGGCTTCCAAATATCCCTTTGCCAATTCCACAAGAACAGCCTTAGCGAAAGGCTTCTTGAAGGGAAAGATGTAACTCTGTGAGATGAATGAACAGAACACAGAGCAGTTTCTCAGAAAGGTTCTTTCCAGTTTTGAACGGAAGATATTTCCTTTTTCACCATAGCCCTCTAGGGGCTTCAAAATATCCCTTTGCCAATTCCACAAGAACAGCCTTAGCGAAAGGCTTCTTGAAGGGAAAGATGTAACTCTGTGAGATGAATGAACAGAACACAGAGCAGTTTCTCAGAAAGCTTCTTTCCAGTTTTGAACGGAAGATATTTCCTTTTTCACCATAGCCCTCTATGGGCTTCCAAATATCCCTTTGCCAATTCCACAAGAACAGCCTTAGCGAAAGGCTTCTTGAAGGGAAAAATGTAACTCTGTGAGATGAATTAACAGAACACAGAGCAGTTTCTCAGAAAGCTTCTTTCCAGTTTTGAACGGAAGATATTTCCTTTTTCACCATAGCCCTCTATGGGCTTCCAAATATCCCTTTGCCAATTCCACAAGAACAGCCTTAGCGAAAGGCTTCTTGAAGGGAAAGATGTAACTCTGTGAGATGAATTAACAGAACACAGAGCAGTTTCAGAAAGATTCTTTCCAGTTTTGAACGGAAGATATTTCCTTTTTCACCATAGCCCTCTATGGGCTTCCAAATATCCCTTTGCCAATTCCTCAAGAACAGCCTTAGCGAAAGGCTTCTTGAAGGGAAAGATGTAACTCTGTGAGATGAATTAACAGAACACAGAGCAGTTTCTCAGAAAGCTTCTTTCCAGTTTTGAACGGAAGATATTTCCTTTTTCACCATAGCCCTCTATGGGCTTCCAAATATCCCTTTGCCAATTCCACAAGAACAGCCTTAGCGAAAGGCTTCTTGAAGGGAAAGATGTAACTCTGTGAGATGAATTAACAGAACACAGAGCAGTTTCTCAGAAAGCTTCTTTCCAGTTTTGAACGGAAGATATTTCCTTTTTCACCATAGCCCTCTATGGGCTTCCTAATATCCCTTTGCCAATTCCACAAGAGCAGCCTTAGCGAAAGGCTTCTTGAAGGGAAAGATGTAACTCTGTGAGATGAATTAACAGAACACAGAGCAGTTTCTCAGAAAGCTTCTTTCCAGTTTTGAACAGAAGATATTTCCTTTTTCACCGTAGCCCTCTATGGGCTTCCAAATATCCCTTTGCCAATTCCACAAGAACAGCCTTAGCGAAAGGCTTCTTGAAGGGAAAGATGTAACTCTGTGAGATGAATTAACAGAACACAGAGCAGTTTCTCAGAAAGCTTCTTTCCAGTTTTGAACGGAAGATATTTCCTTTTTCACCATAGCCCTCTATGGGCTTCCAAATATCCCTTTGCCAATTCCACAAGAACATCCTTAGCGAAAGGCTTCTTGAAGGGAAAGATGTAACTCTGTGAGATGAATTAACAGAACTCAGAGCAGTTTCTCAGAAAGCTTCTTTCCAGTTTTGAACGGAAGATATTTCCTTTTTCACCATAGCCCTCTATGGGCTTCCAAATACCCCTTTGCCAATTCCACAAGAACAGCCTTAGCGAAAGTCTTCTTGAAGGGAAAGATGTAATTCTGTGAGATGAATTAACAGAACACAGAGCAGTTTCTCAGAAAGCTTCTTTCCAGTTTTGAACGGAAGATATTTCCTTTTTCACCATAGCCCTCTATGGGCTTCCAAATATCCCTTTGCCAATTCCACAAGAACAGACTTAGCGAAAGGCTTCTTGAAGGGAAAGATGTAACTCTGTGAGATGAATGAACAGAACACAGAGCAGTTTCTCAGAAAGCTTCTTTCCAGTTTTGAACGGAAGATATTTCCATTTTCACCATAGCCCTCTATGGGCTTCCAAATATCCCTTTGCCAATTCCACAAGAACAGCCTTAGCGAAAGGCTTCTTGAAGGGAAAGATGTAACTCTGTGAGATGAATTAACAGAACACAGAGCAGTTTCTCAGAAAGCTTCTTTCCAGTTTTGAACGGAAGATATTTTCTTTTTCACCATAGCCCTCTATGGGCTTCCAAATATCCCTTTGCCAATTCCACAAGAACAGCCTTAGCGAAAGGCTTCTTGAATGGAAAGATGTAACTCTGTGAGATGAATGAACAGAACACAGAGCAGTTTCTCAGAAAGGTTTTTCCAGTTTTGAACGGAAGATATTTCCTTTTTCACCATAGCCCTCTATGGGCTTCCAAATATCCCTTTGCCAATTCCACATGAACAGCCTTAGCGAAAGGCTTCTTGAAGGGAAAGATGTAACTCTGTGAGATGAATGAACAGAACACAGAGCAGTTTCTCAGAAAGCTTCTTTCCAGTTTTGAACGGAAGATATTTCCTTTTTCACCATAGCCCTCTATGGGCTTCCAAATATCCCTTTGCCAATTCCACAAGAACAGCCTTAGCGAAAGGCTTCTTGAAGGGAAAGATGTAACTCTGTGAGATGAATGAACAGAACACAGAGCAGTTTCTCAGAAAGGTTCTTTCCAGTTTTGAACGGAAGATATTTCCTTTTTCACCATAGCCCTCTATGGGCTTCCAAATATCCCTTTGCCAATTCCACAAGAACAGCCTTAGCGAAAGGCTTCTTGAAGCGAAAGATGTAACTCTGTGAGATGAATTAACAGAACACAGAGCAGTTTCTCAGAAAGCTTCTTTCCAGTTTTGAACGGAAGATATTTCCTTTTTCACCATAGCCCTCTATGGGCTTCCAAATATCCCTTTGCCAATTCCACAAGAACAGCCTTAGCGAAAGGCTTCTTGAAGGGAAAGATGTAACTCTGTGAGATGAATTAACAGAACACAGAGCAGTTTCTCAGAAAGCTTCTTTCCAGTTTTGAACGGAAGATATTTCCTTTTTCACCATAGCCCTCTATGGGCTTCCAAATATCCCTTTGCCAATTCCACAAGAACAGCCTTAGCGAAAGGCTTCTTGAAGGGAAAGATGTAACTCTGTGAGATGAATTAACAGAACACAGAGCAGTTTCTCAGAAAGCTTCTTTCCAGTTTTGAACGGAAGATATTTCCTTTTTCACCATAGCCCTCTATGGGCTTCCAAATATCCCTTTGCCAATTCCTCAAGAACAGCCTTAGCGAAAGGCTTCTTGAAGGGAAAGATGTAACTCTGTGAGATGAATTAACAGAACACAGAGCAGTTTCTCAGAAAGCTTCTTTCGAGTTTTGAACGGAAGATATTTCCTTTTTCACCATAGCCCTCTATGGGCTTCCAAATATCCCTTTGCCAATTCCACAAGAACAGCCTTAGCGAAAGGCTTCTTGAAGGGAAAGATGTAACTCTGTGAGATGAATTAACAGAACACAGAGCAGTTTCTCAGAAAGCTTCTTTCCAGTTTTGAACGGAAGATATTTCCTTTTTCACCATAGCCCTCTATGGGCTTCCAAATATCCCTTTGCCAATTCCACAAGAACAGCCTTAGCGAAAGGCTTCTTCAAGGGAAAGATGTAACTCTGTGAGATGAATTAACAGAACACAGAGCAGTTTCTCAGAAAGCTTCTTTCCAGTTTTGAACGGAAGATATTTCCTTTTTCACCATAGCCCTCTATGGGCTTCCAAATATCCCTTTGCCAATTCCACAAGAACAGCCTTAGCGAAACGCTTCTTGAAGGGAAAGATGTAACTCCGTGAGATGAATTAACGGAACACAGAGCAGATTCTCAGAAAGCTTCTTTCCAGTTTTGAACGGAAGATATTTCCTTTTTCACCATAGCCCTCTATGGGCTTCCAAATATCCCTTTGCCAATTCCACAAGAACAGCCTTAGCGAAAGGCTTCTTGAAGGGAAAGATGTAACTCTGTGAGATGAATTAACAGAACACAGAGCAGTTTCTCAGAAAGCTTCTTTCCAGTTTTGAACTGAAGATATTTCCTTTTTCACCATAGCCCTCTATGGGCTTCCAAATATCCCTTTGCCAATTCCACAAGAACAGCCTTAGCGAAAGGCTTCTTGAAGGGAAAGATGTAACTCTGTGAGATGAATTAACAGAACACAGAGCAGTTTCTCAGAAAGCTTCTTTCCAGTTTTGAACGGAAGATATTTCCTTTTTCACCATAGCCCTCTATGGGCTTCCAAATATCCCTTTGCCAATTCCACAAGAACATCCTTAGCGAAAGGCTTCTTGAAGGGAAAGATGTAACTCTGTGAGATGAATTAACAGAACACAGAGCAGTTTCTCAGAAAGCTTCTTTCCAGTTTTGAACGGAAGATATTTCCTTTTTCACCATAGCCCTCTATGGGCTTCCAAATACCCCTTTGCCAATTCCACAAGAACAGCCTTAGCGAAAGGCTTCTTGAAGGGAAAGATGTAACTCTGTGAGATGAATTAACAGAACACAGAGCAGTTTCTCAGAAAGCTTCTTTCCAGTTTTGAACGGAAGATATTTCCTTTTTCACCATAGCCCTCTATGGGCTTCCAAATATCCCTTTGCCAATTCCACAAGAACAGCCTTAGCGAAAGGCTTCTTGAAGGGAAAGATGTAACTCTGTGAGATGAATGAACAGAACACAGAGCAGTTTCTCAGAAAGCTTCTTTCCAGTTTTGAACGGAAGATATTTCCTTTTTCACCATAGCCCTCTATGGGCTTCCAAATATCCCTTTGCCAATTCCACAAGAACAGCCTTAGCGAAAGGCTTCTTGAAGGGAAAGATGTAACTCTGTGAGATGAATTAACAGAACACAGAGCAGTTTCTCAGAAAGCTTCTTTCCAGTTTTGAACGGAAGATATTTTCTTTTTCACCATAGCCCTCTATGGGCTTCCAAATATCCCTTTGCCAATTCCACAAGAACAGCCTTAGCGAAAGGCTTCTTGAAGGGAAAGATGTAACTCTGTGAGATGAATTAACAGAACACAGAGCAGTTTCTCAGAAAGGTTCTTTCCAGTTTTGAACGGAAGATATTTCCTTTTTCACCATAGCCCTCTATGGGCTTCAAAATATCCCTTTGCCAATTCCACAAGAACAGCCTTAGCGAAAGGCTTCTTGAAGGGAAAGATGTAACTCTGTGAGATGAATGAACAGAACACAGAGCAGTTTCTCAGAAAGCTTCTTTCCAGTTTTGAACGGAAGATATTTCCTTTTTCACCATAGCCCTCTATGGGCTTCCAAATATCCCTTTGCCAATTCCACAAGAACAGCCTTAGCGAAAGGCTTCTTGAAGGGAAAAATGTAACTCTGTGAGATGAATTAACAGAACACAGAGCAGTTTCTCAGAAAGCTTCTTTCCAGTTTTGAACGGAAGATATTTCCTTTTTCACCATAGCCCTCTATGGGCTTCCAAATATCCCTTTGCCAATTCCACAAGAACAGCCTTAGCGAAAGGCTTCTTGAAGGGAAAGATGTAACTCTGTGAGATGAATTAACAGAACACAGAGCAGTTTCAGAAAGATTCTTTCCAGTTTTGAACGGAAGATATTTCCTTTTTCACCATAGCCCTCTATGGGCTTCCAAATATCCCTTTGCCAATTCCTCAAGAACAGCCTTAGCGAAAGGCTTCTTGAAGGGAAAGATGTAACTCTGTGAGATGAATTAACAGAACACAGAGCAGTTTCTCAGAAAGCTTCTTTCCAGTTTTGAACGGAAGATATTTCCTTTTTCACCATAGCCCTCTATGGGCTTCCAAATATCCCTTTGCCAATTCCACAAGAACAGCCTTAGCGAAAGGCTTCTTGAAGGGAAAGATGTAACTCTGTGAGATGAATTAACAGAACACAGAGCAGTTTCTCAGAAAGCTTCTTTCCAGTTTTGAACGGAAGTTATTTCCTTTTTCACCATAGCCCTCTATGGGCTTCCAAATATCCCTTTGCCAATTCCACAAGAGCAGCCTTAGCGAAAGGCTTCTTGAAGGGAAAGATGTAACTCTGTGAGATGAATTAACAGAACACAGAGCAGTTTCTCAGAAAGCTTCTTTCCAGTTTTGAACAGAAGATATTTCCTTTTTCACCATAGCCCTCTATGGGCTTCCAAATATCCCTTTGCCAATTCCACAAGAACAGCCTTAGCGAAACGCTTCTTGAAGGGAAAGATGTAACTCTGTGAGATGAATTAACGGAACACAGAGCAGATTCTCAGAAAGCTTCTTTCCAGTTTTGAACGGAAGATATTTCCTTTTTCACCATAGCCCTCTATGGGCTTCCAAATATCCCTTTGCCAATTCCACAAGAACAGCCTTAGCGAAAGGCTTCTTGAAGGGAAAGATGTAACTCTGTGAGATGAATTAACAGAACACAGAGCAGTTTCTCAGAAAGCTTCTTTCCAGTTTTGAACTGAAGATATTTCCTTTTTCACCATAGCCGTCTATGGGCTTCCAAATATCCCTTTGCCAATTCCACAAGAACAGCCTTAGCGAAAGGCTTCTTGAAGGGAAAGATGTAACTCTGTGAGATGAATTAACAGAACACAGAGCAGTTTCTCAGAAAGCTTCTTTCCAGTTTTGAACGGAAGATATTTCCTTTTTCACCATAGCCCTCTATGGGCTTCCAAATATCCCTTTGCCAATTCCACAAGAACATCCTTAGCGAAAGGCTTCTTGAAGGGAAAGATGTAACTCTGTGAGATGAATTAACAGAACACAGAGCAGTTTCTCAGAAAGCTTCTTTCCAGTTTTGAACGGAAGATATTTCCTTTTTCACCATAGCCCTCTATGGGCTTCCAAATACCCCTTTGCCAATTCCACAAGAACAGCCTTAGCGAAAGGCTTCTTGAAGGGAAAGATGTAACTCTGTGAGATGAATTAACAGAACACAGAGCAGTTTCTCAGAAAGCTTCTTTCCAGTTTTGAACGGAAGATATTTCCTTTTTCACCATAGCCCTCTATGGGCTTCCAAATATCCCTTTGCCAATTCCACAAGAACAGCCTTAGCGAAAGGCTTCTTGAAGGGAAAGATGTAACTCTGTGAGATGAATGAACAGAACACAGAGCAGTTTCTCAGAAAGCTTCTTTCCAGTTTTGAACGGAAGATATTTCCTTTTTCACCATAGCCCTCTATGGGCTTCCAAATATCCCTTTGCCAATTCCACAAGAACAGCCTTAGCGAAAGGCTTCTTGAAGGGAAAGATGTAACTCTGTGAGATGAATTAACAGAACACAGAGCAGTTTCTCAGAAAGCTTCTTTCCAGTTTTGAACGGAAGATATTTTCTTTTTCACCATAGCCCTCTATGGGCTTCCAAATATCCCTTTGCCAATTCCACAAGAACAGCCTTAGCGAAAGGCTTCTTGAAGGGAAAGATGTAACTCTGTGAGATGAATGAACAGAACACAGAGCAGTTTCTCAGAAAGGTTCTTTCCAGTTTTGAACGGAAGATATTTCCTTTTTCACCATAGCCCTCTATGGGCTTCAAAATATCCCTTTGCCAATTCCACAAGAACAGCCTTAGCGAAAGGCTTCTTGAAGGGAAAGATGTAACTCTGTGAGATGAATGAACAGAACACAGAGCAGTTTCTCAGAAAGCTTCTTTCCAGTTTTGAACGGAAGATATTTCCTTTTTCACCATAGCCCTCTATGGGCTTCCAAATATCCCTTTGCCAATTCCACAAGAACAGCCTTAGCGAAAGGCTTCTTGAAGGGAAAAATGTAACTCTGTGAGATGAATTAACAGAACACAGAGCAGTTTCTCAGAAAGCTTCTTTCCAGTTTTGAACGGAAGATATTTCCTTTTTCACCATAGCCCTCTATGGGCTTCCAAATATCCCTTTGCCAATTCCACAAGAACAGCCTTAGCGAAAGGCTTCTTGAAGGGAAAGATGTAACTCTGTGAGATGAATTAACAGAACACAGAGCAGTTTCAGAAAGATTCTTTCCAGTTTTGAACGGAAGATATTTCCTTTTTCACCATAGCCCTCTATGGGCTTCCAAATATCCCTTTGCCAATTCCTCAAGAACAGCCTTAGCGAAAGGCTTCTTGAAGGGAAAGATGTAACTCTGTGAGATGAATTAACAGAACACAGAGCAGTTTCTCAGAAAGCTTCTTTCCAGTTTTGAACGGAAGATATTTCCTTTTTCACCATAGCCCTCTATGGGCTTCCAAATATCCCTTTGCCAATTCCACAAGAACAGCCTTAGCGAAAGGCTTCTTGAAGGGAAAGATGTAACTCTGTGAGATGAATTAACAGAACACAGAGCAGTTTCTCAGAAAGCTTCTTTCCAGTTTTGAACGGAAGATATTTCCTTTTTCACCATAGCCCTCTATGGGCTTCCAAATATCCCTTTGCCAATTCCACAAGAGCAGCCTTAGCGAAAGGCTTCTTGAAGGGAAAGATGTAACTCTGTGAGATGAATTAACAGAACACAGAGCAGTTTCTCAGAAAGCTTCTTTCCAGTTTTGAACAGAAGATATTTCCTTTTTCACCGTAGCCTTCTATGGGCTTCCAAATATCCCTTTGCCAATTCCACAAGAACAGCCTTAGCGAAAGGCTTCTTGAAGGGAAAGATGTAACTCTGTGAGATGAATTAACAGAACACAGAGCAGTTTCTCAGAAAGCTTCTTTCCAGTTTTGATCGGAAGATATTTCCTTTTTCACCATAGCCCTCTATGGGCTTCCAAATATCCCTTTGCCAATTCCACAAGAACAGCCTTAGCGAAAGGCTTCTTGAAGTGAAAGATGTAACTCTGTGAGATGAATTAACAGAACACAGAGCAGTTTCTCAGAATGCTTCTTTCCAGTTTTGAACGGAAGATATTTCCTTTTTCACCATAGCCCTCTATGGGCTTCCAAATACCCCTTTGCCAATTCCACAAGAACAGCCTTAGCGAAAGGCTTCTTGAAGGGAAAGATGTAACTCTGTGAGATGAATTAACAGAACACAGAGCAGTTTCTCAGAAAGCTTCTTTCCAGTTTTGAACGGAAGATATTTCCTTTTTCACCATAGCCCTCTATGGGCTTCCAAATATCCCTTTGCCAATTCCACAAGAACAGCCTTAGCGAAAGGCTACTTGAAGCGAAAGATGTAACTCTGTGAGATGAATTAACAGAACACAGAGCAGTTTCTCAGAAAGTTTCTTTCCAGTTTTGAACGGAAGATATTTCCTTTTTCACCATAGCCCTCTATGGGCTTCCAAATATCCCTTTGCCAATTCCACAAGATCAGCCTTAGCGAAAGGCTTCTTGAAGGGAAAGATGTAACTCTGTGAGATGAATTAACAGAACACAGAGCAGTTTCTCAGAAAGCTTCTTTCCAGTTTTGAACGGAAGATATTTAATTTTTCACCATAGCCCTCTATGGGCTTCCAAATATCCCTTTGCCAATTCCACAAGAACAGCCTTAGCGAAAGGCTTCTTGAAGGGAAAGATGTAACTCTGTGAGATGAATTAACAGAACACAGAGCAGTTTCAGAAAGATTCTTTCCAATTTTGAACGGAAGATATTTCCTTTTTCACCATAGCCCTCTATGGGCTTCCAAATATCCCTTTGCCAATTCCTCAAGAACAGCCTTAGCGAAAGGCTTCTTGAAGGGAAAGATGTAACTCTGTGAGATGAATTAACAGAACACAGAGCAGTTTCTCAGAAAGCTTCTTTCCAGTTTTGAACGGAAGATATTTCCTTTTTCACCATAGCCCTCTATGGGCTTCCAAATATCACTTTGCCAATTCCACAAGAACAGCCTTAGCGAAAGGCTTCTTGAAGGGAAAGATGTAACTCTGTGAGATGAATTAACAGAACACAGAGCAGTTTCTCAGAAAGCTTCTTTCCAGTTTTGAACGGAAGATATTTCCTTTTTCACCATAGCCCTCTATGGGCTTCCAAATATCCCTTTGCGAATTCCACAAGAGCAGCCTTAGCGAAAGGCTTCTTGAAGGGAAAGATGTAACTCTGTGAGATGAATTAACAGAACACAGAGCAGTTTCTCAGAAAGCTTCTTTCCAGTTTTGAACAGAAGATATTTCCTTTTTCACCGTAGCCCTCTATGGGCTTCCAAATATCCCTTTGCCAATTCCACAAGAACAGCCTTAGCGAAAGGCTTCTTGAAGGGAAAGATGTAACTCTGTGAGATGAATGAACAGAACACAGAGCAGTTTCTCAGAAAGCTTCTTTCCAGTTTTGAACGGAAGATATTTCCTTTTTCACCATAGCCCTCTATGGGCTTCCAAATATCCCTTTGCCAATTCCACAAGAACAGCCTTAGCGAAAGGCTTCTTGAAGGGAAAGATGTAACTCTGTGAGATGAATTAACAGAACACAGAGCAGTTTCTCAGAAAGCTTCTTTCCAGTTTTGAACGGAAGATATTTCCTTTTTCACCATAGCCCTCTATGGGCTTCCAAATATCCCTTTGCCAATTCCACAAGAACAGCCTTAGCGAAAGGCTTCTTGAAGGGAAAGATATAACTCTGTGAGATGAATTAACAGAACACAGAGCAGTTTCTCAGAAAGCTTCTTTCCAGTTTTGAACGGAAGATATTTCCTTTTTCACCATAGCCCTCTATGGGCTTCCAAATATCCCTTTGCCAATTCCTCAAGAAAAGCCTTAGCGAAAGGCTTCTTGAAGGGAAAGATGTAACACTGTGAGATGAATTAACAGAACACAGAGCAGTTTCTCAGAAAGCTTCCTTCCAGTTTTGAACGGAAGATATTTCCTTTTTCACCATAGCCCTCTATGGGCTTCCAAATATCCCTTTGCCAATTCCACAAGAACAGCCTTAGCGAAAGGCTTCTTGAAGCGAAAGATGTAACTCTGTGAGATGAATTAACAGGACACAGAGCAGTTTCTCAGAAAGCTTCTTTCCAGTTTTGAACGGAAGATATTTCCTTTTTCACCATAGCCCTCTATGGGCTTCCAAATATCCCTTTGCCAATTCCACAAGAACAGCCTTAGCGAAAGGCTTCTTGAAGGGAAAGATGTAACTCTGTGAGATGAATTAACAGAACACAGAGCAGTTTCTCAGAAAGATTCTTTCCAGTTTTGAACGGAAGATATTTCCTTTTTCACCATAGCCCTCTATGGGCTTCCAAATATCCCTTTGCCAATTCCTCAAGAACAGCCTTAGCGAAAGGCTTCTTGAAGGGAAAGATGTAACTCTGTGAGATGAATTAACAGAACACAGAGCAGTTTCTCAGAAAGCTTCTTTCCAGTTTTGAACGGAAGATATTTCCTTTTTCACCATAGCCCTCTATGGGCTTCCAAATATCCCTTTGCCAATTCCACAAGAACAGCCTTAGCGAAAGGCTTCTTGAAGGGAAAGATGTAACTCTGTGAGATGAATTAACAGAACACAGAGCAGTTTCTCAGAAAGCTTCTTTCCAGTTTTGAACGGAAGATATTTCCTTTTTCACCATAGCCCTCTATGGGCTTCCAAATATCCCTTTGCCAATTCCACAAGAGCAGCCTTAGCGAAAGGCTTCTTGAAGGGAAAGATGTAACTCTGTGAGATGAATTAACAGAACACAGAGCAGTTTCTCAGAAAGCTTCTTTCCAGTTTTGAAGAGAAGATATTTCCTTTTTCACCGTAGCCCTCTATGGGCTTCCAAATATCCCTTTGCCAATTCCACAAGAACAGCCTTAGCGAAAGGCTTCTTGAAGGGAAAGATGTAACTCTGTGAGATGAATTAACAGAACACAGAGCAGTTTCTCAGAAAGCTTCTTTCCAGTTTTGAACGGAAGATATTTCCTTTTTTACCATAGCCCTCTATGGGCTTCCAAATATCCCTTTGCCAATTCCACAAGAACAGCCTTAGCGAAAGGCTTCTTGAAGGGAAAGATGTAACTCTGTGAGATGAATTAACAGAACACAGAGCAGTTTCTCAGAATGCTTCTTTCCAGTTTTGAACGGAAGATATTTCCTTTTTCACCATAGCCCTCTATGGGCTTCCAAATACCCCTTTGCCAATTCCACAAGAACAGCCTTAGCGAAAGGCTTCTTGAAGGGAAAGATGTAACTCTGTGAGATGAATTAACAGAACACAGAGCAGTTTCTCAGAAAGCTTCTTTCGAGTTTTGAACGGAAGATATTTCCTTTTTCACCATAGCCCTCTATGGGCTTCCAAATATCCCTTTGCCAATTCCACAAGAACAGCCTTAGCGAAAGGCTTCTAGAAGGGAAAGATGTAACTCTGTGAGATGAATTAACAGAACACAGAGCAGTTTCTCAGAAAGCTTCTTTCCAGTTTTGAACGGAAGATATTTCCTTTTTCACCATAGCCCTCTATGGGCTTCCAAATATCCCTTTGCCAATTCCACAAGAACAGCCTTAGCGAAAGGCTTCTTGAAGGGAAAGATGTAACTCTGTGAGATGAATTAACAGAACACAGAGCAGTTTCTCAGAAAGCTTCTTTCCAGTTTTGAACGGAAGATATTTCCTTTTTCACCATAGCCCTCTATGGGCTTCCAAATATCCCTTTGCCAATTCCACAAGAACAGCCTTAGCGAAACGCTTCTTGAAGGGAAAGATGTAACTCTGTGAGATGAATTAACGGAACACAGAGCAGATTCTCAGAAAGCTTCTTTCCAGTTTTGAACGGACGATATTTCCTTTTTCACCATAGCCCTCTATGGGCTTCCAAATATCCCTTTGCCAATTCCACAAGAACAGCCTTAGCGAAAGGCTTCTTGAAGGGAAAGATGTAACTCTGTGAGATGAATTAACAGAACACAGAGCAGTTTCTCAGAAAGCTTCTTTCCAGTTTTGAACTGAAGACATTTCCTTTTTCACCATAGCCCTCTATGGGCTTCCAAATATCCCTTTGCCAATTCCACAAGAACAGCCTTAGCGAAAGGCTTCTTGAAGGGAAAGATGTAACTCTGTGAGATGAATTAACAGAACACAGAGCAGTTTCTCAGAAAGCTTCTTTCCAGTTTTGAACGGAAGATATTTCCTTTTTCACCATAGCCCTCTATGGGCTTCCAAATACCCCTTTGCCAATTCCACAAGAACAGCCTTAGCGAAAGGCTTCTTGAAGGGAAAGATGTAACTCTGTGAGATGAATTAACAGAACACAGAGCAGTTTCTCAGAAAGCTTCTTTCCAGTTTTGAACGGAAGATATTTCCTTTTTCACCATAGCCCTCTATGGGCTTCCAAATATCCCTTTGCCAATTCCACAAGAACAGCCTTAGCGAAAGGCTTCTTGAAGGGAAAGATGTAACTCTGTGAGATGAATGAACAGAACACAGAGCAGTTTCTCAGAAAGCTTCTTTCCAGTTTTGAACGGAAGATATTTCCTTTTTCACCATAGCCCTCTATGGGCTTCCAAATATCCCTTTGCCAATTCCACAAGAACAGCCTTAGCGAAAGGCTTCTTGAAGGGAAAGATGTAACTCTGTGAGATGAATTAACAGAACACAGAGCAGTTTCTCAGAAAGCTTCTTTCCAGTTTTGAACGGAAGATATTTTCTTTTTCACCATAGCCCTCTATGGGCTTCCAAATATCCCTTTGCCAATTCCACAAGAACAGCCTTAGCGAAAGGCTTCTTGAAGGGAAAGATGTAACTCTGTGAGATGAATGAACAGAAAACAGAGCAGTTTCTCAGAAAGGTTCTTTCCAGTTTTGAACGGAAGATATTTCCTTTTTCACCATAGCCCTCTATGGGCTTCAAAATATCCCTTTGCCAATTCCACAAGAACAGCCTTAGCGAAAGGCTTCTTGAAGGGAAAGATGTAACTCTGTGAGATGAATGAACAGAACACAGAGCAGTTTCTCAGAAAGCTTCTTTCCAGTTTTGAACGGAAGATATTTCCTTTTTCACCATAGCCCTCTATGGGCTTCCAAATATCGCTTTGCCAATTCCACAAGAACAGCCTTAGCGAAAGGCTTCTTGAAGGGAAAGATGTAACTCTGTGAGATGAATTAGCAGAACACAGAGCAGTTTCTCAGAAAGCTTCTTTCCAGTTTTGAACGGAAGTTATTTCCTTTTTCACCATAGCCCTCTATGGGCTTCCAAATATCCCTTTGCCAATTCCACAAGAGCAGCCTTAGCGAAAGGCTTCTTGAAGGGAAAGATGTAACTCTGTGAGATGAATTAACAGAACACAGAGCAGTTTCTCAGAAAGCTTCTTTCCAGTTTTGAACAGAAGATATTTCCTTTTTCACCGTAGCCCTCTATGGGCTTCCAAATATCCCTTTGCCAATTCCACAAGAACAGCCTTAGCGAAAGGCTTCTTGAAGGGAAAGATGTAACTCTGTGAGATGAATTAACAGAACACAGAGCAGTTTCTCAGAAAGCTTCTTTCCAGTTTTGAACGGAAGATATTTCCTTTTTCACCATAGCCCTCTATGGGCTTCCTAATATCCCTTTGCCAATTCCACAAGAGCAGCCTTAGCGAAAGGCTTCTTGAAGGGAAAGATGTAACTCTGTGAGATGAATTAACAGAACACAGAGCAGTTTCTCAGAAAGCTTCTTTCCAGTTTTGAACAGAAGATATTTCCTTTTTCACCGTAGCCCTCTATGGGCTTCCAAATATCCCTTTGCCAATTCCACAAGAACAGCCTTAGCGAAAGGCTTCTTGAAGGGAAAGATGTAACTCTGTGAGATGAATTAACAGAACACAGAGCAGTTTCTCAGAAAGCTTCTTTCCAGTTTTGAACGGAAGATATTTCCTTTTTCACCATAGCCCTCTATGGGCTTCCAAATATCCCTTTGCCAATTCCACAAGAACATCCATAGCGAAAGGCTTCTTGAAGGGAAAGATGTAACTCTGTGAGATGAATTAACAGAACTCAGAGCAGTTTCTCAGAAAGCTTCTTTCCAGTTTTGAACGGAAGATATTTCCTTTTTCACCATAGCCCTCTATGGGCTTCCAAATACCCCTTTGCCAATTCCACAAGAACAGCCTTAGCGAAAGTCTTCTTGAAGGGAAAGATGTAATTCTGTGAGATGAATTAACAGAACACAGAGCAGTTTCTCAGAAAGCTTCTTTCCAGTTTTGAACGGAAGATATTTCCTTTTTCACCATAGCCCTCTATGGGCTTCCAAATATCCCTTTGCCAATTCCACAAGAACAGACTTAGCGAAAGGCTTCTTGAAGGGAAAGATGTAACTCTGTGAGATGAATGAACAGAACACAGAGCAGTTTCTCAGAAAGCTTCTTTCCAGTTTTGAACGGAAGATATTTCCATTTTCACCATAGCCCTCTATGGGCTTCCAAATATCCCTTTGCCAATTCCACAAGAACAGCCTTAGCGAAAGGCTTCTTGAAGGGAAAGATGTAACTCTGTGAGATGAATTAACAGAACACAGAGCAGTTTCTCAGAAAGCTTCTTTCCAGTTTTGAACGGAAGATATTTTCTTTTTCACCATAGCCCTCTATGGGCTTCCAAATATCCCTTTGCCAATTCCACAAGAACAGCCTTAGCGAAAGGCTTCTTGAATGGAAAGATGTAACTCTGTGAGATGAATGAACAGAACACAGAGCAGTTTCTCAGAAAGGTTTTTCCAGTTTTGAACGGAAGATATTTCCTTTTTCACCATAGCCCTCTATGGGCTTCCAAATATCCCTTTGCCAATTCCACATGAACAGCCTTAGCGAAAGGCTTCTTGAAGGGAAAGATGTAACTCTGTGAGATGAATGAACAGAACACAGAGCAGTTTCTCAGAAAGCTTCTTTCCAGTTTTGAACGGAAGATATTTCCTTTTTCACCATAGCCCTCTATGGGCTTCCAAATATCCCTTTGCCAATTCCACAAGAACAGCCTTAGCGAAAGGCTTCTTGAAGGGAAAGATGTAACTCTGTGAGATGAATGAACAGAACACAGAGCAGTTTCTCAGAAAGGTTCTTTCCAGTTTTGAACGGAAGATATTTCCTTTTTCACCATAGCCCTCTATGGGCTTCCAAATATCCCTTTGCCAATTCCACAAGAACAGCCTTAGCGAAAGGCTTCTTGAAGCGAAAGATGTAACTCTGTGAGATGAATTAACAGAACACAGAGCAGTTTCTCAGAAAGCTTCTTTCCAGTTTTGAACGGAAGATATTTCCTTTTTCACCATAGCCCTCTATGGGCTTCCAAATATCCCTTTGCCAATTCCACAAGAACAGCCTTAGCGAAAGGCTTCTTGAAGGGAAAGATGTAACTCTGTGAGATGAATTAACAGAACACAGAGCAGTTTCTCAGAAAGCTTCTTTCCAGTTTTGAACGGAAGATATTTCCTTTTTCACCATAGCCCTCTATGGGCTTCCAAATATCCCTTTGCCAATTCCACAAGAACAGCCTTAGCGAAAGGCTTCTTGAAGGGAAAGATGTAACTCTGTGAGATGAATTAACAGAACACAGAGCAGTTTCTCAGAAAGCTTCTTTCCAGTTTTGAACGGAAGATATTTCCTTTTTCACCATAGCCCTCTATGGGCTTCCAAATATCCCTTTGCCAATTCCTCAAGAACAGCCTTAGCGAAAGGCTTCTTGAAGGGAAAGATGTAACTCTGTGAGATGAATTAACAGAACACAGAGCAGTTTCTCAGAAAGCTTCTTTCGAGTTTTGAACGGAAGATATTTCCTTTTTCACCATAGCCCTCTATGGGCTTCCAAATATCCCTTTGCCAATTCCACAAGAACAGCCTTAGCGAAAGGCTTCTTGAAGGGAAAGATGTAACTCTGTGAGATGAATTAACAGAACACAGAGCAGTTTCTCAGAAAGCTTCTTTCCAGTTTTGAACGGAAGATATTTCCTTTTTCACCATAGCCCTCTATGGGCTTCCAAATATCCCTTTGCCAATTCCACAAGAACAGCCTTAGCGAAAGGCTTCTTCAAGGGAAAGATGTAACTCTGTGAGATGAATTAACAGAACACAGAGCAGTTTCTCAGAAAGCTTCTTTCCAGTTTTGAACGGAAGATATTTCCTTTTTCACCATAGCCCTCTATGGGCTTCCAAATATCCCTTTGCCAATTCCACAAGAACAGCCTTAGCGAAACGCTTCTTGAAGGGAAAGATGTAACTCTGTGAGATGAATTAACGGAACACAGAGCAGATTCTCAGAAAGCTTCTTTCCAGTTTTGAACGGAAGATATTTCCTTTTTCACCATAGCCCTCTATGGGCTTCCAAATATCCCTTTGCCAATTCCACAAGAACAGCCTTAGCGAAAGGCTTCTTGAAGGGAAAGATGTAACTCTGTGAGATGAATTAACAGAACACAGAGCAGTTTCTCAGAAAGCTTCTTTCCAGTTTTGAACTGAAGATATTTCCTTTTTCACCATAGCCCTCTATGGGCTTCCAAATATCCCTTTGCCAATTCCACAAGAACAGCCTTAGCGAAAGGCTTCTTGAAGGGAAAGATGTAACTCTGTGAGATGAATTAACAGAACACAGAGCAGTTTCTCAGAAAGCTTCTTTCCAGTTTTGAACGGAAGATATTTCCTTTTTCACCATAGCCCTCTATGGGCTTCCAAATATCCCTTTGCCAATTCCACAAGAACATCCTTAGCGAAAGGCTTCTTGAAGGGAAAGATGTAACTCTGTGAGATGAATTAACAGAACACAGAGCAGTTTCTCAGAAAGCTTCTTTCCAGTTTTGAACGGAAGATATTTCCTTTTTCACCATAGCCCTCTATGGGCTTCCAAATACCATTTTGCCAATTCCACAAGAACAGCCTTAGCGAAAGGCTTCTTGAAGGGAAAGATGTAACTCTGTGAGATGAATTAACAGAACACAGAGCAGTTTCTCAGAAAGCTTCTTTCCAGTTTTGAACGGAAGATATTTCCTTTTTCACCATAGCCCTCTATGGGCTTCCAAATATCCCTTTGCCAATTCCACAAGAACAGCCTTAGCGAAAGGCTTCTTGAAGGGAAAGATGTAACTCTGTGAGATGAATGAACAGAACACAGAGCAGTTTCTCAGAAAGCTTCTTTCCAGTTTTGAACGGAAGATATTTCCTTTTTCACCATAGCCCTCTATGGGCTTCCAAATATCCCTTTGCCAATTCCACAAGAACAACCTTAGCGAAAGGCTTCTTGAAGGGAAAGATGTAACTCTGTGAGATGAATTAACAGAACACAGAGCAGTTTCTCAGAAAGCTTCTTTCCAGTTTTGAACGGAAGATATTTTCTTTTTCACCATAGCCCTCTATGGGCTTCCAAATATCCCTTTGCCAATTCCACAAGAACAGCCTTAGCGAAAGGCTTCTTGAAGGGAAAGATGTAACTCTGTGAGATGAATGAACAGAACACAGAGCAGTTTCTCAGAAAGGTTCTTTCCAGTTTTGAACGGAAGATATTTCCTTTTTCACCATAGCCCTCTATGGGCTTCAAAATATCCCTTTGCCAATTCCACAAGAACAGCCTTAGCGAAAGGCTTCTTGAAGGGAAAGATGTAACTCTGTGAGATGAATGAACAGAACACAGAGCAGTTTCTCAGAAAGCTTCTTTCCAGTTTTGAACGGAAGATATTTCCTTTTTCACCATAGCCCTCTATGGGCTTCCAAATATCCCTTTGCCAATTCCACAAGAACAGCCTTAGCGAAAGGCTTCTTGAAGGGAAAAATGTAACTCTGTGAGATGAATTAACAGAACACAGAGCAGTTTCTCAGAAAGCTTCTTTCCAGTTTTGAACGGAAGATATTTCCTTTTTCACCATAGCCCTCTATGGGCTTCCAAATATCCCTTTGCCAATTCCACAAGAACAGCCTTAGCGAAAGGCTTCTTGAAGGGAAAGATGTAACTCTGTGAGATGAATTAACAGAACACAGAGCAGTTTCAGAAAGATTCTTTCCAGTTTTGAACGGAAGATATTTCCTTTTTCACCATAGCCCTCTATGGGCTTCCAAATATCCCTTTGCCAATTCCTCAAGAACAGCCTTAGCGAAAGGCTTCTTGAAGGGAAAGATGTAACTCTGTGAGATGAATTAACAGAACACAGAGCAGTTTCTCAGAAAGCTTCTTTCCAGTTTTGAACGGAAGATATTTCCTTTTTCACCATAGCCCTCTATGGGCTTCCAAATATCCCTTTGCCAATTCCACAAGAACAGCCTTAGCGAAAGGCTTCTTGAAGGGAAAGATGTAACTCTGTGAGATGAATTAACAGAACACAGAGCAGTTTCTCAGAAAGCTTCTTTCCAGTTTTGAACGGAAGTTATTTCCTTTTTCACCATAGCCCTCTATGGGCTTCCAAATATCCCTTTGCCAATTCCTCAAGAACAGCCTTAGCGAAAGGCTTCTTGAAGGGAAAGATGTAACTCTGTGAGATGAATTAACAGAACACAGAGCAGTTTCTCAGAAAGCTTCTTTCCAGTTTTGAACAGAAGATATTTCCTTTTTCACCATAGCCCTCTATGGGCTTCCAAATATCCCTTTGCCAATTCCACAAGAACAGCCTTAGCGAAACGCTTCTTGAAGGGAAAGATGTAACTCTGTGAGATGAATTAACGGAACACAGAGCAGATTCTCAGAAAGCTTCTTTCCAGTTTTGAACGGAAGATATTTCCTTTTTCACCATAGCCCTCTATGGGCTTCCAAATATCCCTTTGCCAATTCCACAAGAACAGCCTTAGCGAAAGGCTTCTTGAAGGGAAAGATGTAACTCTGTGAGATGAATTAACAGAACACAGAGCAGTTTCTCAGAAAGCTTCTTTCCAGTTTTGAACTGAAGATATTTCCTTTTTCACCATAGCCGTCTATGGGCTTCCAAATATCCCTTTGCCAATTCCACAAGAACAGCCTTAGCGAAAGGCTTCTTGAAGGGAAAGATGTAACTCTGTGAGATGAATTAACAGAACACAGAGCAGTTTCTCAGAAAGCTTCTTTCCAGTTTTGAACGGAAGATATTTCCTTTTTCACCATAGCCCTCTATGGGCTTCCAAATATCCCTTTGCCAATTCCACAAGAACATCCTTAGCGAAAGGCTTCTTGAAGGGAAAGATGTAACTCTGTGAGATGAATTAACAGAACACAGAGCAGTTTCTCAGAAAGCTTCTTTCCAGTTTTGAACGGAAGATATTTCCTTTTTCACCATAGCCCTCTATGGGCTTCCAAATACCCCTTTGCCAATTCCACAAGAACAGCCTTAGCGAAAGGCTTCTTGAAGGGAAAGATGTAACTCTGTGAGATGAATTAACAGAACACAGAGCAGTTTCTCAGAAAGCTTCTTTCCAGTTTTGAACGGAAGATATTTCCTTTTTCACCATAGCCCTCTATGGGCTTCCAAATATCCCTTTGCCAATTCCACAAGAACAGCCTTAGCGAAAGGCTTCTTGAAGGGAAAGATGTAACTCTGTGAGATGAATGAACAGAACACAGAGCAGTTTCTCAGAAAGCTTCTTTCCAGTTTTGAACGGAAGATATTTCCTTTTTCACCATAGCCCTCTATGGGCTTCCAAATATCCCTTTGCCAATTCCACAAGAACAGCCTTAGCGAAAGGCTTCTTGAAGGGAAAGATGTAACTCTGTGAGATGAATTAACAGAACACAGAGCAGTTTCTCAGAAAGCTTCTTTCCAGTTTTGAACGGAAGATATTTTCTTTTTCACCATAGCCCTCTATGGGCTTCCAAATATCCCTTTGCCAATTCCACAAGAACAGCCTTAGCGAAAGGCTTCTTGACGGGAAAGATGTAACTCTGTGAGATGAATGAACAGAACACAGAGCAGTTTCTCAGAAAGGTTCTTTCCAGTTTTGAACGGAAGATATTTCCTTTTTCACCATAGCCCTCTATGGGCTTCAAAATATCCCTTTGCCAATTCCACAAGAACAGCCTTAGCGAAAGGCTTCTTGAAGGGAAAGATGTAACTCTGTGAGATGAATGAACAGAACACAGAGCAGTTTCTCAGAAAGCTTCTTTCCAGTTTTGAACGGAAGATATTTCCTTTTTCACCATAGCCCTCTATGGGCTTCCAAATATCCCTTTGCCAATTCCACAAGAACAGCCTTAGCGAAAGGCTTCTTGAAGGGAAAAATGTAACTCTGTGAGATGAATTAACAGAACACAGAGCAGTTTCTCAGAAAGCTTCTTTCCAGTTTTGAACGGAAGATATTTCCTTTTTCACCATAGCCCTCTATGGGCTTCCAAATATCCCTTTGCCAATTCCACAAGAACAGCCTTAGCGAAAGGCTTCTTGAAGGGAAAGATGTAACTCTGTGAGATGAATTAACAGAACACAGAGCAGTTTCAGAAAGATTCTTTCCAGTTTTGAACGGAAGATATTTCCTTTTTCACCATAGCCCTCTATGGGCTTCCAAATATCCCTTTGCCAATTCCTCAAGAACAGCCTTAGCGAAAGGCTTCTTGAAGGGAAAGATGTAACTCTGTGAGATGAATTAACAGAACACAGAGCAGTTTCTCAGAAAGCTTCTTTCCAGATTTGAACGGAAGATATTTCCTTTTTCACCATAGCCCTCTATGGGCTTCCAAATATCCCTTTGCCAATTCCACAAGAACAGCCTTAGCGAAAGGCTTCTTGAAGGGAAAGATGTAACTCTGTGAGATGAATTAACAGAACACAGAGCAGTTTCTCAGAAAGCTTCTTTCCAGTTTTGAACGGAAGATATTTCCTTTTTCACCATAGCCCTCTATGGGCTTCCAAATATCCCTTTGCCAATTCCACAAGAGCAGCCTTAGCGAAAGGCTTCTTGAAGGGAAAGATGTAACTCTGTGAGATGAATTAACAGAACACAGAGCAGTTTCTCAGAAAGCTTCTTTCCAGTTTTGAACAGAAGATATTTCCTTTTTCACCGTAGCCCTCTATGGGCTTCCAAATATCCCTTTGCCAATTCCACAAGAACAGCCTTAGCGAAAGGCTTCTTGAAGGGAAAGATGTAACTCTGTGAGATGAATTAACAGAACACAGAGCAGTTTCTCAGAAAGCTTCTTTCCAGTTTTGATCGGAAGATATTTCCTTTTTCACCATAGCCCTCTATGGGCTTCCAAATATCCCTTTGCCAATTCCACAAGAACAGCCTTAGCGAAAGGCTTCTTGAAGTGAAAGATGTAACTCTGTGAGATGAATTAACAGAACACAGAGCAGTTTCTCAGAATGCTTCTTTCCAGTTTTGAACGGAAGATATTTCCTTTTTCACCATAGCCCTCTATGGGCTTCCAAATACCCCTTTGCCAATTCCACAAGAACAGCCTTAGCGAAAGGCTTCTTGAAGGGAAAGATGTAACTCTGTGAGATGAATTAACAGAACACAGAGCAGTTTCTCAGAAAGCTTCTTTCCAGTTTTGAACGGAAGATATTTCCTTTTTCACCATAGCCCTCTATGGGCTTCCAAATATCCCTTTGCCAATTCCACAAGAACAGCCTTAGCGAAACGCTTCTTGAAGGGAAAGATGTAACTCTGTGAGATGAATTAACGGAACACAGAGCAGATTCTCAGAAAGCTTCTTTCCAGTTTTGAACGGAAGATATTTCCTTTTTCACCATAGCCCTCTATGGGCTTCCAAATATCCCTTTGCCAATTCCACAAGAACAGCCTTAGCGAAAGGCTTCTTGAAGGGAAAGATGTAACTCTGTGAGATGAATTAACAGAACACAGAGCAGTTTCTCAGAAAGCTTCTTTCCAGTTTTGAACTGAAGATATTTCCTTTTTCACCATAGCCCTCTATGGGCTTCCAAATATCCCTTTGCCAATTCCACAAGAACAGCCTTAGCGAAAGGCTTCTTGAAGGGAAAGATGTAACTCTGTGAGATGAATTAACAGAACACAGAGCAGTTTCTCAGAAAGCTTCTTTCCAGTTTTGAACGGAAGATATTTCCTTTTTCACCATAGCCCTCTATGGGCTTCCAAATATCCCTTTGCCAATTCCACAAGAACATCCTTAGCGAAAGGCTTCTTGAAGGGAAAGATGTAACTCTGTGAGATGAATTAACAGAACACAGAGCAGTTTCTCAGAAAGCTTCTTTCCAGTTTTGAACGGAAGATATTTCCTTTTTCACCATAGCCCTCTATGGGCTTCCAAATACCATTTTGCCAATTCCACAAGAACAGCCTTAGCGAAAGGCTTCTTGAAGGGAAAGATGTAACTCTGTGAGATGAATTAACAGAACACAGAGCAGTTTCTCAGAAAGCTTCTTTCCAGTTTTGAACGGAAGATATTTCCTTTTTCACCATAGCCCTCTATGGGCTTCCAAATATCCCTTTGCCAATTCCACAAGAACAGCCTTAGCGAAAGGCTTCTTGAAGGGAAAGATGTAACTCTGTGAGATGAATGAACAGAACACAGAGCAGTTTCTCAGAAAGCTTCTTTCCAGTTTTGAACGGAAGATATTTCCTTTTTCACCATAGCCCTCTATGGGCTTCCAAATATCCCTTTGCCAATTCCACAAGAACAGCCTTAGCGAAAGGCTTCTTGAAGGGAAAGATGTAACTCTGTGAGATGAATTAACAGAACACAGAGCAGTTTCTCAGAAAGCTTCTTTCCAGTTTTGAACGGAAGATATTTTCTTTTTCACCATAGCCCTCTATGGGCTTCCAAATATCCCTTTGCCAATTCCACAAGAACAGCCTTAGCGAAAGGCTTCTTGAAGGGAAAGATGTAACTCTGTGAGATGAATGAACAGAACACAGAGCAGTTTCTCAGAAAGGTTCTTTCCAGTTTTGAACGGAAGATATTTCCTTTTTCACCATAGCCCTCTATGGGCTTCAAAATATCCCTTTGCCAATTCCACAAGAACAGCCTTAGCGAAAGGCTTCTTGAAGGGAAAGATGTAACTCTGTGAGATGAATGAACAGAACACAGAGCAGTTTCTCAGAAAGCTTCTTTCCAGTTTTGAACGGAAGATATTTCCTTTTTCACCATAGCCCTCTATGGGCTTCCAAATATCCCTTTGCCAATTCCACAAGAACAGCCTTAGCGAAAGGCTTCTTGAAGGGAAAAATGTAACTCTGTGAGATGAATTAACAGAACACAGAGCAGTTTCTCAGAAAGCTTCTTTCCAGTTTTGAACGGAAGATATTTCCTTTTTCACCATAGCCCTCTATGGGCTTCCAAATATCCCTTTGCCAATTCCACAAGAACAGCCTTAGCGAAAGGCTTCTTGAAGGGAAAGATGTAACTCTGTGAGATGAATTAACAGAACACAGAGCAGTTTCAGAAAGATTCTTTCCAGTTTTGAACGGAAGATATTTCCTTTTTCACCATAGCCCTCTATGGGCTTCCAAATATCCCTTTGCCAATTCCTCAAGAACAGCCTTAGCGAAAGGCTTCTTGAAGGGAAAGATGTAACTCTGTGAGATGAATTAACAGAACACAGAGCAGTTTCTCAGAAAGCTTCTTTCCAGTTTTGAACGGAAGATATTTCCTTTTTCACCATAGCCCTCTATGGGCTTCCAAATATCCCTTTGCCAATTCCACAAGAACAGCCTTAGCGAAAGGCTTCTTGAAGGGAAAGATGTAACTCTGTGAGATGAATTAACAGAACACAGAGCAGTTTCTCAGAAAGCTTCTTTCCAGTTTTGAACGGAAGTTATTTCCTTTTTCACCATAGCCCTCTATGGGCTTCCAAATATCCCTTTGCCAATTCCTCAAGAACAGCCTTAGCGAAAGGCTTCTTGAAGGGAAAGATGTAACTCTGTGAGATGAATTAACAGAACACAGAGCAGTTTCTCAGAAAGCTTCTTTCCAGTTTTGAACAGAAGATATTTCCTTTTTCACCATAGCCCTCTATGGGCTTCCAAATATCCCTTTGCCAATTCCACAAGAACAGCCTTAGCGAAACGCTTCTTGAAGGGAAAGATGTAACTCTGTGAGATGAATTAACGGAACACAGAGCAGATTCTCAGAAAGCTTCTTTCCAGTTTTGAACGGAAGATATTTCCTTTTTCACCATAGCCCTCTATGGGCTTCCAAATATCCCTTTGCCAATTCCACAAGAACAGCCTTAGCGAAAGGCTTCTTGAAGGGAAAGATGTAACTCTGTGAGATGAATTAACAGAACACAGAGCAGTTTCTCAGAAAGCTTCTTTCCAGTTTTGAACTGAAGATATTTCCTTTTTCACCATAGCCGTCTATGGGCTTCCAAATATCCCTTTGCCAATTCCACAAGAACAGCCTTAGCGAAAGGCTTCTTGAAGGGAAAGATGTAACTCTGTGAGATGAATTAACAGAACACAGAGCAGTTTCTCAGAAAGCTTCTTTCCAGTTTTGAACGGAAGATATTTCCTTTTTCACCATAGCCCTCTATGGGCTTCCAAATATCCCTTTGCCAATTCCACAAGAACATCCTTAGCGAAAGGCTTCTTGAAGGGAAAGATGTAACTCTGTGAGATGAATTAACAGAACACAGAGCAGTTTCTCAGAAAGCTTCTTTCCAGTTTTGAACGGAAGATATTTCCTTTTTCACCATAGCCCTCTATGGGCTTCCAAATACCCCTTTGCCAATTCCACAAGAACAGCCTTAGCGAAAGGCTTCTTGAAGGGAAAGATGTAACTCTGTGAGATGAATTAACAGAACACAGAGCAGTTTCTCAGAAAGCTTCTTTCCAGTTTTGAACGGAAGATATTTCCTTTTTCACCATAGCCCTCTATGGGCTTCCAAATATCCCTTTGCCAATTCCACAAGAACAGCCTTAGCGAAAGGCTTCTTGAAGGGAAAGATGTAACTCTGTGAGATGAATGAACAGAACACAGAGCAGTTTCTCAGAAAGCTTCTTTCCAGTTTTGAACGGAAGATATTTCCTTTTTCACCATAGCCCTCTATGGGCTTCCAAATATCCCTTTGCCAATTCCACAAGAACAGCCTTAGCGAAAGGCTTCTTGAAGGGAAAGATGTAACTCTGTGAGATGAATTAACAGAACACAGAGCAGTTTCTCAGAAAGCTTCTTTCCAGTTTTGAACGGAAGATATTTTCTTTTTCACCATAGCCCTCTATGGGCTTCCAAATATCCCTTTGCCAATTCCACAAGAACAGCCTTAGCGAAAGGCTTCTTGAAGGGAAAGATGTAACTCTGTGAGATGAATGAACAGAACACAGAGCAGTTTCTCAGAAAGGTTCTTTCCAGTTTTGAACGGAAGATATTTCCTTTTTCACCATAGCCCTCTATGGGCTTCAAAATATCCCTTTGCCAATTCCACAAGAACAGCCTTAGCGAAAGGCTTCTTGAAGGGAAAGATGTAACTCTGTGAGATGAATGAACAGAACACAGAGCAGTTTCTCAGAAAGCTTCTTTCCAGTTTTGAACGGAAGATATTTCCTTTTTCACCATAGCCCTCTATGGGCTTCCAAATATCCCTTTGCCAATTCCACAAGAACAGCCTTAGCGAAAGGCTTCTTGAAGGGAAAAATGTAACTCTGTGAGATGAATTAACAGAACACAGAGCAGTTTCTCAGAAAGCTTCTTTCCAGTTTTGAACGGAAGATATTTCCTTTTTCACCATAGCCCTCTATGGGCTTCCAAATATCCCTTTGCCAATTCCACAAGAACAGCCTTAGCGAAAGGCTTCTTGAAGGGAAAGATGTAACTCTGTGAGATGAATTAACAGAACACAGAGCAGTTTCAGAAAGATTCTTTCCAGTTTTGAACGGAAGATATTTCCTTTTTCACCATAGCCCTCTATGGGCTTCCAAATATCCCTTTGCCAATTCCTCAAGAACAGCCTTAGCGAAAGGCTTCTTGAAGGGAAAGATGTAACTCTGTGAGATGAATTAACAGAACACAGAGCACTTTCTCAGAAAGCTTCTTTCCAGTTTTGAACGGAAGATATTTCCTTTTTCACCATAGCCCTCTATGGGCTTCCAAATATCCCTTTGCCAATTCCACAAGAACAGCCTTAGCGAAAGGCTTCTTGAAGGGAAAGATGTAACTCTGTGAGATGAATTAACAGAACACAGAGCAGTTTCTCAGAAAGCTTCTTTCCAGTTTTGAACGGAAGATATTTCCTTTTTCACCATAGCCCTCTATGGGCTTCCAAATATCCCTTTGCCAATTCCACAAGAGCAGCCTTAGCGAAAGGCTTCTTGAAGGGAAAGATGTAACTCTGTGAGATGAATTAACAGAACACAGAGCAGTTTCTCAGAAAGCTTCTTTCCAGTTTTGAACAGAAGATATTTCCTTTTTCACCGTAGCCCTCTATGGGCTTCCAAATATCCCTTTGCCAATTCCACAAGAACAGCCTTAGCGAAAGGCTTCTTGAAGGGAAAGATGTAACTCTGTGAGATGAATTAACAGAACACAGAGCAGTTTCTCAGAAAGCTTCTTTCCAGTTTTGATCGGAAGATATTTCCTTTTTCACCATAGCCCTCTATGGGCTTCCAAATATCCCTTTGCCAATTCCACAAGAACAGCCTTAGCGAAAGGCTTCTTGAAGTGAAAGATGTAACTCTGTGAGATGAATTAACAGAACACAGAGCAGTTTCTCAGAATGCTTCTTTCCAGTTTTGAACGGAAGATATTTCCTTTTTCACCATAGCCCTCTATGGGCTTCCAAATACCCCTTTGCCAATTCCACAAGAACAGCCTTAGCGAAAGGCTTCTTGAAGGGAAAGATGTAACTCTGTGAGATGAATTAACAGAACACAGAGCAGTTTCTCAGAAAGCTTCTTTCCAGTTTTGAACGGAAGATATTTCCTTTTTCACCATAGCCCTCTATGGGCTTCCAAATATCCCTTTGCCAATTCCACAAGAACAGCCTTAGCGAAAGGCTACTTGAAGCGAAAGATGTAACTCTGTGAGATGAATTAACAGAACACAGAGCAGTTTCTCAGAAAGTTTCTTTCCAGTTTTGAACGGAAGATATTTCCTTTTTCACCATAGCCCTCTATGGGCTTCCAAATATCCCTTTGCCAATTCCACAAGATCAGCCTTAGCGAAAGGCTTCTTGAAGGGAAAGATGTAACTCTGTGAGATGAATTAACAGAACACAGAGCAGTTTCTCAGAAAGCTTCTTTCCAGTTTTGAACGGAAGATATTTAATTTTTCACCATAGCCCTCTATGGGCTTCCAAATATCCCTTTGCCAATTCCACAAGAACAGCCTTAGCGAAAGGCTTCTTGAAGGGAAAGATGTAACTCTGTGAGATGAATTAACAGAACACAGAGCAGTTTCAGAAAGATTCTTTCCAATTTTGAACGGAAGATATTTCCTTTTTCACCATAGCCCTCTATGGGCTTCCAAATATCCCTTTGCCAATTCCTCAAGAACAGCCTTAGCGAAAGGCTTCTTGAAGGGAAAGATGTAACTCTGTGAGATGAATTAACAGAACACAGAGCAGTTTCTCAGAAAGCTTCTTTCCAGTTTTGAACGGAAGATATTTCCTTTTTCACCATAGCCCTCTATGGGCTTCCAAATATCACTTTGCCAATTCCACAAGAACAGCCTTAGCGAAAGGCTTCTTGAAGGGAAAGATGTAACTCTGTGAGATGAATTAACAGAACACAGAGCAGTTTCTCAGAAAGCTTCTTTCCAGTTTTGAACGGAAGATATTTCCTTTTTCACCATAGCCCTCTATGGGCTTCCAAATATCCCTTTGCGAATTCCACAAGAGCAGCCTTAGCGAAAGGCTTCTTGAAGGGAAAGATGTAACTCTGTGAGATGAATTAACAGAACACAGAGCAGTTTCTCAGAAAGCTTCTTTCCAGTTTTGAACAGAAGATATTTCCTTTTTCACCGTAGCCCTCTATGGGCTTCCAAATATCCCTTTGCCAATTCCACAAGAACAGCCTTAGCGAAAGGCTTCTTGAAGGGAAAGATGTAACTCTGTGAGATGAATGAACAGAACACAGAGCAGTTTCTCAGAAAGCTTCTTTCCAGTTTTGAACGGAAGATATTTCCTTTTTCACCATAGCCCTCTATGGGCTTCCAAATATCCCTTTGCCAATTCCACAAGAACAGCCTTAGCGAAAGGCTTCTTGAAGGGAAAGATGTAACTCTGTGAGATGAATTAACAGAACACAGAGCAGTTTCTCAGAAAGCTTCTTTCCAGTTTTGAACGGAAGATATTTCCTTTTTCACCATAGCCCTCTATGGGCTTCCAAATATCCCTTTGCCAATTCCACAAGAACAGCCTTAGCGAAAGGCTTCTTGAAGGGAAAGATGTAACTCTGTGAGATGAATTAACAGAACACAGAGCAGTTTCTCAGAAAGCTTCTTTCCAGTTTTGAACGGAAGATATTTCCTTTTTCACCATAGCCCTCTATGGGCTTCCAAATATCCCTTTGCCAATTCCACAAGAACAGCCTTAGCGAAAGGCTTCTTGAAGGGAAAGATATAACTCTGTGAGATGAATTAACAGAACACAGAGCAGTTTCTCAGAAAGCTTCTTTCCAGTTTTGAACGGAAGATATTTCCTTTTTCACCATAGCCCTCTATGGGCTTCCAAATATCCCTTTGCCAATTCCTCAAGAACAGCCTTAGCGAAAGGCTTCTTGAAGGGAAAGATGTAACTCTGTGAGATGAATTAACAGAACACAGAGCAGTTTCTCAGAAAGCTTCCTTCCAGTTTTGAACGGAAGATATTTCCTTTTTCACCATAGCCCTCTATGGGCTTCCAAATATCCCTTTGCCAATTCCACAAGAACAGCCTTAGCGAAAGGCTTCTTGAAGCGAAAGATGTAACTCTGTGAGATGAATTAACAGGACACAGAGCAGTTTCTCAGAAAGCTTCTTTCCAGTTTTGAACGGAAGATATTTCCTTTTTCACCATAGCCCTCTATGGGCTTCCAAATATCCCTTTGCCAATTCCACAAGAACAGCCTTAGCGAAAGGCTTCTTGAAGGGAAAGATGTAACTCTGTGAGATGAATTAACAGAACACAGAGCAGTTTCTCAGAA